>NW_023998436.1:133685-187021 GCF_014805625.2 Glossina fuscipes | reverse complement strand
CTATGCAAAAATCTTTTGTAAAGCATTTTGTATAATTTCATCGCTACGTTCAATCCAAGTATCCACATAGGTCCAAAGTAACCAAAAGATTATTGCATAGAAACCGTAGGTTGTTAAACGATCCAAAATGTATAAACGACGTAAATTTTTTTTTGCATATGGTATCGATGCCTCACTCTCGCCCATTATGTAGGTGCGAACACCTCTTATATAATCACGTATATATTGTTCCCAATTAATGTACGTTACATCCATATTAAATATATGCTGATCGATACGATTTAATTCATTATATTGCTGTCGGAAATTATCATTTTTAAATGTCCAATCTTTGGTAGTATAGTACTGCAATAGCTTAAGACCAGTTGAGATTTTATTCTGCACTTTCACTAAACTGTAAAATCAAAAATTATTACAAAAGCATATGTAATGAAATTTCGATCACTTACAATGGCTTGCGTGCGAAGAGCAATAAAAGAAAATCGATAATATAGGCTGGTAAATAATGGAAAAATATGACACAAATCAAGTGAAGATAATAATTCTTTTTTTATCGAACCATCCGGATACCAAAGAGCAAGGCTTAAAGGTGTTTGATAAAAGAGGCGTTTTCCCGTCTCAATGCTTTCGCCCCATGAAATGAGACCTTTATTCGAACCGCATAAATTGGAAAATTCTATGCAATCCGTTTCGGAGTGGGCACGATTATAAGCGGCCACAATCATACCGTTAATAGCTTTATCAACCGGTATAACCGTAGACGCATAATCGGGATTGCAATGCATGGATCTAATGACACCACGTGCTGCGCCAATCATTAAACCAGTCGGCCCATTCACACCCTCAATCCAACCGGGTAAAGGTTCCTCCATTGCCGCAGTAACTGCAAAAATAACATACGATAGTGCGATTTCATATAGAAGAAAACAAGTAAGAAAATTATATTCGATCGGGATCGAATTTTCTATACCCTATACCCATTGGCACTATTCTAGAAAAGTGTAAAAAACAAGAGGAAAATGAAATTTTTGTTGGACGCGATTGATTTATTCTATTTTCAGAAAAATATTTTAAATTTTTATAATGTATGTGTTCTACTTTACGAGTAACAAGTAACTGGCACGGAAAGCAAAGGCGTTCACAATTTTTGTCAAATAGACTTAAGGACTTCGTAGGCGTGTTCTTTTGCAAATGCTTAGCCGATATCTTCATTTCTGCTAACGGGAGAATGCTTTCCATGTGCTACTACACATTTGGGCAGACGGACAGGTGGACGTGCATGGAGATGCCATCTAAATTTGAAGTTTGCCATGATTTCGCATCCTTTGCGAGGATTTTGAAGCGTGTTTCTGTGCGTTATGAAGATATTGGAAAAAAAAACAACTAAATTTTAACACTCTATAATAGTGGGTAGGCGTGGTCAATTCTTTCCATTTCTGCACAGATAGTACAGTATCGCCCGTAGAATATAAATTTAGAATTTTGTACATTTGTCTGCTGTAGTTTAGAAGTAACAAGACTTTATGTAGGACTTTAGGCGTGTCCCTCGACTCATTTAGCCCATTTTCAATACCAATCTGCAAGCAAGCATTTGTAAACTTTTCGACGAATTTAAAGTCGATAGGTTCATTTTTCAGCAAAATGTTTACAACAGACATTAGGCAGACAGACAGACAGATAGACAAACAGACAGACAGACAGATAGACAGGCGAACATACAGATGGACGGATATGTTTAAACGTCCCTGGATTTAATGCTCATCAAAAATATATATATATAATTTCTTCTGCTTATTGCAAACGTTTTGACAAAATGAATATACCCCTCATCCTTTGGTGATGGGTATAAAAATTCAATATCAATAACTTCCACTGGATGAAATCCACTTACCGATAGATGGTCTTACAACAACAATTGGTAGTTTTTTTTCATATCTATTAATTAAATCTTCAGTCAATGCCTTACTGTAGGCATATGTGTTCGGCAGTCCGTTTAATAATCTGTGAATCGTAATGCATGCGGTAAAGCGATGAAACATATAAAGATATTATTGTATAAAGGAATATGTAGTACATCTAAACCTCTTTTTACGCAATATGAAATGCCTGAAGACTGTTCCTAAACTTAGTTTAAGTAAAGATAATGAAGGAAATTATTTCAATAATTATAGTTCAGTTTAAGCTATCGTTGCTGGCTGCCACAAAATCCTTGAATGATCCTTGACGAAGCGTCCAGTTTATGACGCGTTTCACCGACAGTCCTGAACGAAATACTTGTAATGTATGCAAATTAGGCGCTTAACTCAGTGTCCAGGATACAGTAATATTCTCGGCCATCATATATGCTGTTTGTGTTATGTAAACCTCCCGTTAAGAGAAACAGACTATCATTAAAACAGTTAGTAAAGAAGAAAATAGAAGCACAGAAGAAAAAGATTCTAAGACCAAAAGTGGTGGCAAAAATAAGTGAAAATGCAGATCCAATATTATTCTCCAATACAAGTCGAAGAATGATCAAGGCGGTCATCATCGGTCAGTTTATCGTTGGTCAAAAAGCTACAAGGTTAAAATTACCAAATAAAAAAAAAAGAACAGGTCGCGCAGTTATCTCTTCTGCTATGCCTTGAGATATAGGCAAGGAGATATAGATTCCTAAAAAAGCTTTGTCTGTTGGCGTCTATTTCACCTTCAGGTTACAAATACTTATAAACTCTCAAGGGGTGACGTGATGCACATCATTTAAGGCGTGTTACTACTTCAACTACTGTTAACATTCGAGCTCGAGGTTGCACTTTAGATTGGTTACGTAAAAGTGAATAAGAATTATGTGAAAAAATAGGGAACCATTAGTTGCAGCAAATTCACGGAAAAATCATCGTGCGTGAAAAAGGCTTAGATGTACATATAGTAATTTTGTTTCTTCTCTTACGTGGGAGTAATCTCAGCTAAACTCTGATCATTTAAGTTTTTAATCATTTCGATAATCTCATATGGATCTTGCGGCGCTGGATAGGCATGTTCTTCCAAAACGCTTTCATTGCACTATAAAAAAGATTTTGTTACTTATAAGTAATAAAAACAAATGATGAAAACAAGCGCTACGAACCTGACAGTATGTTGTCGATACGTAAGCGAATGACTTAAGATTTTCCATCTTTTCAGCCAACTTAAGCAGCTTTAATGTGCCGACAACATTCATTTCTACCATAGGACGTAATGGTTGATCAAAACGTACATTGGCTGCGCAATGAAATATAATCTCGATGTTAGTAATTAAATGTTTGCTTTCATCAATGTTAATTCCGAGATCATCTTCCAGTAGATCACCTTTGATAACATGAACTTTATTAACAATATCGGGATTTGCATCCAAAATTTTATGAAAAATCTATAAATAAAAAATAAATATCGTTCAGAATTAAATAAATATTGCATCACTCTACATATGAAAGCATATCGTACATTAAATATATATATATACATATATCGTACAATTAAATCTTTATACCGTACACCAGCTGTGGTAACAACGGTATACTAAGCTTGTGAGAACGTACGCCCGGAAGCGCTTCAGATAGACTCACTTTTTATTACACTGATCGATTTAGAAACTTATTCCGAGTCTGTCTATCCGTCTGATGTCGATCCAAAAGGCCACTTCTACAGTACAACATACTTCAATTTCGTGAACGGGGGAATGTTTACCACAGATAGCACACGTAGACGGTAGAGGGGTAGACGGACAGATGGGCAGATCAGCAGACGGACTTGCCCAAGTATATTCCGAATTTGAAATTAGCCACGAATTTATATACTTTAGGGTTTAGGTTAGGTTAGGTTAGGTTAGGTTAGGTTAGGGTTTTTGAAGCTGTCGTCCGCGCGTTAAAAAATTAAATTTTGCTATACTATTGTATTACTATTGGGTAGGCGTGATCAATTTTTCCCCTTTTCGTACTGGTGTCGTAGATGGATCTGTTGGAGCTTATAATCAGTGAGCCAAAAGAACAATCTTTTATCCCTTTCGAAAAAACGAGGTGCTCTCACTTTACCTGGTATAGTGGACGTGCTCTTCGATCGATTTTCAATATCCACCTGCCTGCAAGAACTTCCAATGCAGCCGCTAAATAATTTTATTTCCACACAGACCGGCAGGCGGTCGGGCACAAATCGATTCAGAATTTTGTCGCTGATCGAATATATGTATATAAGTAGCTTATAGGATCTCTGAAGTTTCTTTCTGGGCGTCGCAAATGTTTTGATAAAATGAATATATCCGCTTATCAATGTCATTCAAATATTTTTTTTTTTTGTTTTGTCAAACAATCTATAATTAGACGCGTGGTCTTCAAGTGGCGATGTCTTTTAAGACTATAAAATGAATTAAAGCTGCTTGCCTTTGTTATCTACGCACGTGAGTATGAGGGACAAATTCAAGCGCACATACGTACGCACTATTGTAAATAAATAACTTTGTTTACACGGTTATGTTATGTTTATAAATAAACAAAATTTTATGAGGTCCACTTTGCGACCTTGTTATATACAAAAGAAAAATGAATTGAAAGCAATTACATCAGCGGTAGCGATAGTAAATAACGGAATTGGATCGGCTTATATCAAATGCCTCTTTTTTTTTTTTTTTTTTTGGTATTTTTTAGACAAATATATTATGATAATAATAAACAATATTTTCTTAGTTGCATATGTAAGGTATGTGACTAAGTGTTCGCCTTTTTCTAATCAAGAGTGTAAGTCCAAGTAGCACAGCTACTGTATAAAACTGGAATTTCGGGTCTACAGCCATACGCCAATGTATAAGCTGTCACACTAAGGCGCACACAACACAGTTCCTTGGAGTATCGAATAAATATACTGCGGAGCCAGTCTTAGTCCTTCCCCACTTAGCTCATGCATAGTGGATCCATTAGAATCTCCAAGTACCAAATGCATTAATTAGGGTAGATGAAAGCTGAACATTCATGTTGGTATCATTTTCGTGCGTCGGCTGGGCTTCTAGCAAAACTCGCCCGGGAAATTTTTGCCTTTCTAACTGGGAATGTCCTACTCTTCGTAACATTACTCTCCTTCTATTAACATAACGACGCAGGCGTCCACTAAGGAGAAGTTGGCGAGAGAGGGACAAGTCGTCTGCTTGCAGATTTTCGTACCATAAACATCACCTAATATGGGTCCTGAAGCCTATGAGGAGATCGAAAAAGTATTAGAGTAGTTTAGGGACTGGTATTACTGGGTTGATATCTCTTTCCTCTACCAAGACGGGAAGCGTGATATAATACGAATAGAAGAGTATGCTAGGACTTGCTTAACGTGGATAATTCTAATGCTTTATAGATAAAAACTATGGATTCGTAAGGATCAGGTTTTCCAAAGAAAAATTGCTTTCAATAAATGCGATGATATTTTCTATCTCATCTTACCTGACTTTTGGGAGCGGTCCTTCGAGAATTTCTCGTGGTCATTACTACACTTGGGGGGGCATTATATAATTAGAAGTGTAGACGGGCCTCATCTTGCCAGAGGAAGGGCTTTGGATTGTACCTTAGCTAAGTCTACATTGTTTTCCTGTGTTCAACGTGCCGCAATTTTTGACACATTTTAATGCTACTTAGTACACTGACATGTTTTGTCGTTGGTCACGAGCACTATTGAAAATGGTTTGGATCAAGCTGTTTGTTCGACTACTTCCCATATAACGCTCTATTTTAAAAAGTTGTTATAGGAATAACTTAAAAAAATTGCATATGAATAACTTTGGGTGGTGTAGAGTATCTAATAGTGGGCCCTGGCCAACTAAAGAGTTTTTACTTGTTTCTTTTTGATCTCTTTAGATTATTCTTCTTATTATTGTGTAATGTACACATTGAAAATTTTTCATTTAATATGTTTCGTGAAACCTTTCCTGTATCCACCTACTCCACCTCATCCCACCACCGGAAGACAGAAGTATATTCAATCGAAATCTTTCCATCACTCTGAAGGGAACTTCAGAATCGCCCTGCTTTGTAACATCTCTTGATCACGAAAATCAAGGTCCGGCCAAAATGTTGGAAGTTCACGTTCGGAGTTTGATACTGAAAATGAATCAAATCAGCCAGAGGACAAGTCTACAATGCAACATAAAATGAGAATATCAGTATGCGTCGACGATAGAAATTTCGAACTGATTTCTACTAGAATAGAACGAATCAGCCAGGCCAACTCAATATTAAAGTCGATCGAAATTTACTTTTTTCATCTTTTTTTACATCGTACACCACATGTGATACAAGCGAATATATATAATATCCAGAAGTACTTGAGATAGACGCATCTTTTTTCATTGTCTGTCCATCTTCCCGTCCGTCTGTCCGTCTTGTTTTCTTGTATGCTATTCACCTATCTTTTCTGTCCGCACGTTCATCAGTCCGTCCATCCGTCCATCCGTCCATCCGTCTGTCCGTCTGTCCGTCTTTTTTTCTTATGTTCTGCTTACAAAACGCAGAGTTTTGAAACAGTTTGGGGAAATTTGGTACACCAACCGATGTTTTAGCCTAAGGACGAACGCTATTGAAAATGGTTCGGATCGGACAAATTTTTTGATCATTTCCCATATAGCGGTTTATTTTGAATAAACCCGTTAGGCGACAAGGTGTGCGGTGCTATATCCCTCTATACTCTTTTTACTTGCTTTAGTCCCTTGCAAAGTAAAAGTGATCGACGTAAAAGATTCGTTCACAGACAAAAATTATTTCCCTATCTCTTTTTTTTTTTTTTTTGGCAATCATACTAACAACTCGGGATAGAGAGGTAGACGAAAATGTTGAAATGTTTATCTTGCCCTGATCAGCAATGCTTATATATACCCGTATATAATCTGCAATTCGCATTTCAAGCTCTTACAGCAGCAAACAAAAACAAATAAAAATCTTTTCGAAGACAAGCTTCTTTCTTATTAAGTTTCCAAAACAATAACAACAAAATAAAAAAAAATATAATATCAAGAGACTTACCACACATTTGAAATATTGATGTTTTCTTGCTTCCGCTGTAAGACCCTTTTTGGGCCGCACAATTAAATATAAGCCTTTTATATGAGGACAACTTCTTAAAAGTTTTTCAACTAAAACTTTTCCCATAAATCCGGTTGCACCGGTAATAAGTACATTCTTTCCAGCATACCATGACGCAATTTCCGATCTCTCACTATTCACTTCATCTAGAGCCGTGCCTTTCATATTAAAACTCTGTCTAACACGTTATATTATATGTGTAATGAAAATCTGAAAAAAAACAAAGAATGCAAAATATGCATACAATTATCAAATTCCAATGTAAAATATTTTTTGTAATCATTACAAGAATTGTCTTAAGTTTACTAAATACTTAAAGACTCTGTGTGTAAAAATTAAATGGAATTCATAAAAAAAAAAGATAAGTAAGAATAGTCGGGCGACATCGAGCATTACATGCCTTATACCTCTTTGCCTAGTACAGATATTCGCCCGTTTTGCTAAAAACACATCAACACATTATAGTCGAGCGACGTCGATCTTTACATGCCCTACATCATTTCGGTTAGTAAATTTATTCGTTCGTTTTGCTAATAACATATCAACACATTATAGTCGGGCGACGCCGATCTTTACACCATTTCGCTTAGTATAGTTACACTAAATACATCAAATACACCATAAAGTACACATTATTTTCATGCAAAACCATATTGGAGGACAAGATTTCCTCTTCATATACGACTTTGCCTGTCATGATAGCGCCTATTTAAGTGAGAGTTGAAAAAAATAGTGATTCAAATTTCCTACCGTTATTTTTTTTTGCTGAAACGCTTCTATGAAAATCTTATATGGAGTCGCAGAAGAAATAGACCCATGTGGTCCCAACTAGGCAAATTTTCATTCACAAAAAGTTTGCAATTGGGCTTTGTAGGCATATAGGGGTTTATGTTTCATAAGAATCCTTATATGCGGTGGCATCCAAAAAATAGACCTACGTGGTCCAAATTCGGTAAAATAATTTTTTTTGCCAATTTACTATGATGAGCTAATTTTCACCATGAAATATTAGAAATTCGATCTTTTTACCATATAAAGCTTTAGTTTCGATAGGAATGGTTAAATGAGACCGTGTTCAAAATATTGCCCCAGCCGGTCTAAAATTTTCGTACCAATTTAAAATGCCGAAAAACTACTACTAAGTCACTGAAATTTTCCAAATTGCAAGTTTTTCCCATGTAACGACTTTTCAAAACAGAACGTTACATGGAGAGGAGTCGGGAAGGTGAACCTTTCCGAACCATTTTCAATAGTGTGCGTAATTGGGTTAAAGCACGTCAGTCTACCGTATTCCATCAAAATATCTCAGAAATTGCGACCAGCAGCTTGGACACTAAAGTACATGGACAGACATCAGACGGACACGCGGACAGTTAAGATGATATAATAAAACATGGGTCGACTTTAAGCCATTCTGAGTGTTGCATATGTCCGCACTAACTAAATGTACTCTGTACGACATGTGGTGTAGGGTACAACAAATCAGAAGGTTATATTGGACGGGGGCCGAATTTTGCATACCCAACACATGAGCGCTTAGTTTCCTTAAGATTTTAATGTCCGAGAAATTGGTTCTTTCTAACCGGCCTAAAATTTTATATATTAAACGTTCATCATAATTATATTACAACTAACACACTTTATCGCCTTCTACTCTCTAACTCTTTTCATTTGATATTTATAACGAAGGGATTTTTAAGAAAACATATATCGGAAATTGTTAGTCTTCTAATTTTCATAATTTCTGGGCAACGAGTAAAAATTCACAAACTTTTATTAAGAAAAACGGAGTTGGGTTCAGTTTACGTTCCACTACGGGCTTCTGCTCTGACCAATTAGGTCCATTTTCAATACCAACTTGCGTGCAAAAGCTTCGAATGTTTCTATCAAATTTGAAATCGATATCCTCACTTTTGCGACCACGAGAGTGCCAACAACAAACATCACGCAGACGCACAGACGGGGAGACATAGCTTAATCAATGCACAATTTCACGCTGATTACTAGTAGGCAAGAATATATATACTTTATAGGGTGTCTGAAGTTTCCTTATGCGTGTTACATACATTATGGAAAAAAAAAACACAAAACGTGTATATCTCCATGCCTCAGTGGTGGGTATAAATAAATAATAATAATTTTCATATTTAATAATATAAATATAAATGAGCATCAATTTCTTCGCATCTTCTTCATTTCGTCAATATTTCCTTTTGTTTTTTTTTTTTTTTTGCTCATTCTTTCATGTATTGAAGGCAGACTACAACGAGAAAAGTCAACTATCACTTTTGGTTTTTTTTTGAGTCATATGTCTTTGTTTTTGCCATACAACATCTCTTTCTATCTTTTGTCCTTCTTTGATAAGTCTTTGTCTGCTTTGTTTCACTAATTCTTAAGAGATGATTAATAGAAGCAACGGTTTTAAAATCACTTTAAAACTCGCAGATACTGCTTAAATACTACTTGGTAACTCAATATAACGATGGCTTATAATAATCTAACAATGATGTTTAGAAAAAGTCATTCCGCGCGCATCCTTAAAAATACAATAGATGTACAAATGAAAATTTATTTAACATTAAATACTCTATGTCACATTATCTTCTTCGTCTTTTGCCATACAACACAAAAATTATACCCCACTTACTATAATGGAACCTACTGTTATAGAACTGTATATGAAAAATTAGGCTTCTTTGGAAATGAAGGTTTACTTCTCTTAAGAATGATTATGGATAAGCCGATAATGTATTTCATCACATCACATTATCTTCTTTGTCTTTTACTATAGAAGACAAAAATTATACCTTGTTTTTATATGAACTTACTATTGTGGAACTGCATATTAAAAATTAGATTTCTTTGGAAATAACGGTTTACTTGTCTTAAGAACAGTTATGGATAAGATGTCAGTGTACTAAAAATTGTGATTTGTACGTTTAACCCAAGTACAAAACGGATGGGCAGACAGACGGACAGACTTAGATCGATTCAGAAAATGATTTTAATCGATCGGTCTAACAAAAAAAAACGGGGTCTTTCTTAAGCCCTTTTGGGTGTTACGTACGCCCCTACAAACTTAATATATCCCGTACCACAAGTGATGTAGGATATAATAATCGAAATAATCATCACCATTCTTTATGTTACTTTGCCTTTTTACGGATACCTCATGGATGACCCCACCTTGCCTGGAAACTTGCCTATTTAAGGACGAAATATCTATCGATCCATTTTCACACATCTTCAACTTCTGTGAACCGTTGACTTTCGAAATATGTTTGCCGTAATCTGAATAAGTGGCTAATCGAAGGCGGCCAGGTCTGAAGAATGCGCAGAGTGCGATAAAGTTTACCCGTCCAAGCTGAAAATTATCTCTGAAGTTGCTTTTAATGGAAGCGGACGGATGTTCTAACTCCAAACTAACTTAATCACTTGCATAATTTGAGCTACGTCTTTTTCACGCTTAATTCTGTTAAAACAAGTAAGAATATTACAGTGGGGTAAGCTCCACCATTAGATTCCTACCCTGCACCACTTCGTCTACTACACTTATTAAAACATTTCGTTAATAAGACATCAAAAGTTACACACTGTTGTCATGCGGTAGCACACATTTCATGAAAGCTCCTACAATGGAAAATACCCACAACATCACAAGGCGTGATCCTAATTTAGCAAACTTAACGTACTTTCTAAATATTTTGTTAGTTAGAGTTTGTCGTTAAAGACCATTTTACACTTATTCTCTCCATATAGGGGCTTGTTTTTCATGATATCTCCTTTACATGTGGGGATCCAAAAAATAGACCTACGTGATCCAAATTCCCTGCTGTTCATTTTTTTGGGTTAATTTGCTATTGCGGACCAATTTGCATTAACATTAATAAACGGTTTATTTTTCATGGAAGCCTTTACATGTGATAAGGTCTCGGAAATAGATGTATTGGGATCAAATTTGCTACATATCATTTTACTGCCAAATTGATGCTGCTGTCGATCAACTTTCGTCAGACAATATTAAAAATTAAAACATTTTACCCTAATACGGTCCATTTTTCATGAAAACCTCTGCATATGGTAGAGCCTAAAAAATGGACGTATGTGGTTCAAGTGTATATCAGTTTATTTGTATTATCAAAGTTGCCATTAAGCAACAGTGCTCGTCATAAAGTATTCTCTTTCGATATTACGATATATTTTTCATGAAAACCCTTATATATAACGGGGTCCAAAACTTAAACCCACGTGGTTCAAACTTGCTTCTAATGTCGAATTGTTATTAAAGCTCAAATTCCTTCCAAAAGTATTGGAAATTAAAACTCCTTTTCATAAGAAGATATATTTTTCAGGAAATTTTTTATATATAATGGGATCTAAAGAATAGACTTGCGGGATTTAAAATTGCTATGATTAATTTTGAGCTAAACATCTACTATCTACCTATTCTAGCTTGTCTAGCTTTTATCTAGCAAGACACGTTTGCCCGGTTCAAACCTTACTTTTTTGGCTGGGTATTGCGGGGTTTCATATATAAGCAAAAAAACGACATAAAGTTACCTGGTGTAGGATAAGGGGGTAAAGAAATTTGATTTAAACTGATTTTACAAATTTTTATTAACAATTTTTTTGCGTTACATTCACATTTTTGTGATTAATAACGGTACAAAGGCAACCGAAAATTACTTTGCCTTACACTTGCATTTTTTGACCAAATAAGTCAGTCTAATAAGTCAATATAATTAATGTTATATAACATACAAATAATGCACATTCATTAAAAGAGAGAAAAAAAAAAAATAAATAAATAAATAAAATCTTATTTAAGCCCTACAAGTCGAAAACGTGCGCTTGCATTGTATACGAGTTTAATAAGAGGTTTTTTTTTTTTCTTTTTTTTTTTTTTGCTGATGATTAATCATTAATCTCTGCACAAATGTCGTTGCGTAGATGCATGTCCGCAAGCAAATACAAATTGAAGTAAATTACAATTGCTATTGACCGCTAAATTCGAAAGTAAATTGTTCATCCATTTTTTCTTTTAGTCTTAACAATTGCAAGAAGGCAAATAAATTTCAATTATCACTTTCAACGATCGATCAATTATAAATGAATTATGAATTTTTTCTTTAGTCCTTAAAATTAATAATAGATTTGATTATTAACAAAAAAAAAAATCAAAAATTTCGCTCTCACGCAAGACAAAAAAAAAATCTTGCATAAGCAAGTTTTTTAAGTTTCCATAGAAAGACAATTAAAAGATTTATGCAATAAATTTTTGTATTCTTAAGAAGACAAAAGACTTAAGCAACAAACGCGATGATGATGAGGCTGTCATTCGAAATTTGATTCCGTTTGATGGCAAACACGTTTAATACAAAGAATAACAATTCAATTATAATAATAATAAAAAATCATGTCATATATATATATATATATATATATATATATCTATATACATCACATATATATTGATCTATATATATATAAGTATTTCAAGTTTGATTTATATTCAAAAAAGTGTTTATCTCATTCCAATTATGAAAAGTGCAACTCTATGTCAACTCAATTAAGTGCATTTTCTTAAAAATAATTTTAGTGTATATACTCAACATATAGTAGACACCGGCAACCGGCAGGAACTATTTTCTAAGAGATAATATTGAACATCTTAAGCAAAAAAAAATAACAATAATAAATACATAGAAATATAATAAAACAAGCCAGAACATTATAGTTCGCCAAGGACGGCGAGTAGATACCCTACACCACTTCGTGTAATACACTTATTCACTCGTTTTGGTATTAATGCACTTACGTAACACACATACTTTTCATAAAAACTCGTATATCCTTATATGCGATGATATCCAAAAAATAGACTGACATGGTCCAAATGAGGTAAAATTGATTTCTATATCAATTTACTATTATGAACTAAACTTCACCGTGAAATATTCCAAATTAATCCTTTTCATTATAAAAAAAAAATTCAGTTTTCAGTTTGGAACGGTCGTATGAGAGGTTCTGTCGAACCAAATTTCTCATACCAAAGTATTATTGCACAGCGAGTTTTTTCGAGAAATTTTGAAAATTTGCATTTTTTTCCACATAAAGACTTTTCAAAATACGGTCCTAGATGAGGAGTGGTCGAAGTAATAGATCGAATAAAACTAGTTTCAATAGCTTTCATTACCGAAGAATAAGGGATTTATTCATTTCTTCAAAACGTTTGCAATCAAATCCTAAATCGATTTACAAATTTGAGTTAATTCGATATGAAAATAATAAATAGAATAAAGCGAGCGATTTAAATTTTATCACCGTTGAACATTTTATCAGTTTACAACAGCTTCCTATTAATGTCAACAATAAAAGCCATTCTAAAGACATTAAAGCATCATAAAACCAGTCAGTCATTAGTGTGAAAAAATATAAATTAAAGTAAAAAACAAAGTTATAAAATTTTATTCTTGAAAAAATATTTATGACGTTGTCACGAAAATCTCACATTTGGTGGAATAGGAAAGCTATCCGATTTCTTAAAGTTTAAAATTTCTAATTGGTTTAAAGTGAAAAAAGCCAAATAAGGATTCATGATACTTCAAAAACTAAGATGGCCTATGTAGTCGGCGATTGCCGGCAAGGTTGAGACTGCGCTTAGCGGAAAAACGAATTACACAAAAATGTCACACAGAAATTCGATAGTGGGTAACTTGCTTGTAAACGGATATACTAGCAGAAGATTTGCAAACGGTAACGTTATTCGAGTAATTAATATTCGAATGGACAAGAGCTGGAGAAGCATTGAAAATTTGTAAATATGAGTTATAAGTTTATGTAAAAAAATTTGCAAATAGATTTCGTAAGAATTGAAAATAAAACCTATGTTAACCTAAAACTTACAATTCGGTGATACAAACATAACCTCAAAAAGGACATGGATAGAAATGCAAAATGACAAAAGGCATTTTATTTAATTACGCTATGCAATTATTTATAAAAAACGATCTTTTCTTTATTATATCGATTTTATTATATTCTTATATCTTACACCACTTGTGGTACAAGGGCATATAAAGTTTGTGCAGATGTTTGCAACAGCCAGAAAAACTAGAAATAGACCCATATGTTATTATCCTGATCGATTTGGAAAGTAATTCTGATCGAAAGTTTGTCTGTCCGTCTAACCGTCTTGTTTGCTTGAGCTGGACCAATAGACCCTAATTTTTGATATATATCGATCAAATCTAATACACTGGCGTATTTTGGCCCAAAGATGAACGCTTGTTGACATTGGTTCGGACCGGGCCATTTTTTTCACCACTTCCCGTATAATGCCTTATATTGGAAAAACGTTCTATGAATAGCTGTAAGGTGATCTAGAGTGGGCCATACCACACTATATCAGTTACTAATTAATTATAAATTAAGATTTTTATTAGATAGACGACTCTAAAACTATCTGTTCACGAATTTTTGCAACCACTTAAGGGGAACAATTAGTGTAACTGCATTGGAAAAAATACGTTCTTGTGATAATTTTTTTCTGATGGCAAAAAAAAGCTCGAAATTTCAAGGGCAATATTTCGTGTAGACATTGAATTTTATTCCTTTCTTCTTCTGCCTGTTGACTGGTGAAGGCACAAATACGATCTCATTACATAGTACGAATAAACAATTCCATCCATATCGCAAAGAAGAAAATAATACAAGAATCACAGGTTATTGAAGAGAATCTGAACCTGTACGAAAGAGTATGGAAAAATTACATTACATTGCTGAGGGAGAGAAGCCCAAAAACGGGCTTTTAGTGGGCTAAAATTTTACTTTCTTCTTTTCCCTCTAGC
The DNA here is from genome assembly GCF_014805625.2 of Glossina fuscipes. Taxonomy (NCBI): domain Eukaryota; kingdom Metazoa; phylum Arthropoda; class Insecta; order Diptera; family Glossinidae; genus Glossina; species Glossina fuscipes. The sequence continues at coordinate 172,101 of NW_023998436.1, read as the reverse complement.
TGCTTACGCAGACATTTGCAAAATATAATATATCGCATGCGATAATTGTCATGAAGTATTGGGTTGGCAAGGAAGAAATTTTTCAAAGTTTCGATTTATTGCTCCTTTGCAGCTTTTTTTCGTTCTTTTCTTTTCTACATTTTTATATCCTACAGTACTTGTAGAACAGTATCCGGAAGAATCATTTTTTAACATATTGCATAAAGCAATTCTAACTTAAGCTTCTCTGTCCGTCTATCCGTCTTGTCTGCTTGAGTTCAATCTACAGATCGCAATTAACGCAAGCGACATGTTTCACCCACTTGTGGTATTAACGGAACCTTAAATGTATTCGAATGTATACAACACACAGAAGGACTTAAGGTAGACCCATCTTTTAGTATACCGGTCGATTTAGAATCGCTTTCTGAATCGATTTAAGATTGTCTGTCCATCTGTCCTCCTTGTTTTATGTTCAGGGATTGAGATAGACTCACCTTTTATTATACTGATCGATTCAGAAAGCGATTCTAACCTAAGCTTGTCTGTCCGTCTGTCCGTCTTTTGTTTTGTTCAACCTATAAGTGTCAATATTTGAGATATTTTGTTAAACTTTGGCACATTGACGTGTTTTGGTCCAAAGAGGATCGTTTGTTTGCTGTTCGGATCGAACCACGTTTTCGATCACTTCTTACAGAACATTTTATTTTGAAAAATCCTTGCACCGCATGGGGTGATGTAGAATATCTTATAGGTGGATCCTGTCACATCACAGTATTTTCTCTTGTCTTTGTCTAAAATTAGAGGAAAACCTCTTACAAATATGTATATATATATGTAAAAGCCATGTATATAAGACGAAGAAGAAGAAGAAGAAGAGAAAGAAGCAAATCCTTAAGTAACGAACTATTATTTGCAACACAAAATATTAAATATTTCCCCGTAATTATTGAGATTCATCCGCATTGTCGTCACTTGGAATTTTTTCACTTTTTTTTTATAATAATCGCATATATAAATAAATAAAAACAAAACAAAAAAAAAATATATATAAAAAAATATATATTGAAAAATTATGGTATTCGTGCAACACAAATTTAAATATTTATAATTAATTATTTATATTATTAAGTAATCGCGCTACACACATACGTTGCCGTTTTCACACTGGTTTTATGGCCATTCGAACACGATATGTGAAAGATAAGATGAAATTGAAAAAAGAAAATAAGACTGACTGACTAATAGGAAATAACACAAAATTATGTTTTTTTTTTTTTCTTTAATTTTTTTTTAAATTATTTTTCATTTATTATAATTCAATATATCATCATTGTCTCTTACTTACATAAAGGCATAGGCAATGGACTGGAGAATAATATAAAAAAAATTTTTTTTTTTTTTTGCGAATTTGAAAACACTTTTGTTCCCACACAAAATTATTTTAAAAGTAAAGATATTATATATTTTCTCTTAACGACAAATTATTATAAACGTATGAGAAGCATAGCATACGTTATGAACTGCTTTTCTTGAAATCTGATTATAGACTAGAAGAAAACTTAATCGACTCATACAAATTATACGAAAATCGTAAATGTTTAGGAATTTTTACTTGTATTTGCTCGCACATGCACTTATGCATACATACACACGCACACACGCTCGCACATATAATCATGGAATATTGATAACTCTCGTCATTTATACACACATACATATATATATATATACCTTTACATATGCATGCATGCATGTGCATGCGTACGCATCTTTATACTTAAGCGCGTTTATGCGTAAAAAAACCGAAATAAATAAATAAATAAATAAAAATTTTACTTATGTAAAAGTTACTTAACAAAACATTATGCATTGAACGGATAAAGGGATCGTTATATTTGTCTTCAGAAATATTTATAATCAACGGAGAATACCTGTTTCCTTTCAAGGCCAATTGAAAAAAGTTAAAAGTTATTTCTTCATAACAAGTTTTTGCTTCAATAAATGTCCATAAGCGCATGTATGAATTAAAAAACAAAAAAAAAAAAAAATAATAATAAAAAAAAAAAAAAAAAAAAAAAAAGTTGTCATGCCTTAGGACAACAGTTTTTTTTTTAACAATTCATAAACACTGAATTGCAACCAATAGATAAGAAAATTGTAGTCAACAGATCTCCTCTGCCTACAGTTATCTAAAATTTAAGTAGAAAAGTGCATCTAAATAAGGATATAAAGATGTGCGTTCAAAGGAAACCAGGAATCTTTTCGTTTGCGCTACCTTTATGGAAAACAAATAAGAAAATTATATTCAGTTGTGAAGGAATCTTTTATATCCATCGCCGTTATCCTGAAAATACAAAAACGGGAAAAGAACTATATCTTCAAGCCCCCGATATGGACAGTTCACTTTTTATACTTTCCAAATAAAAGCTATTATCCCATAGGCATATGGGCGTTATAGGCGTCTGCTGTGAAAAGTTTAGGTCACTCCCAAATTCTTTTGCAAACTTAATAACGGCAGAATGTTTATCACAAATACTACGCAGTTGAGCACACAGACAGATGAACTGGCGAACAGAATGACATGTTTCGGGTGCATTGCAAATTTGAAACTGGCCAAGCTTTTATATACTATGTGCCGTTTTTGAAGCTTGTTTCTGCCCCTTTCAAAGGCATTGTAAAAAAATTAAATTTCGATACACTATAATATTTGGCACGCTAGGTAAGTTTTTTCATTTTTGTACAAGTGCACCAGCATTCACCATAGAATATGCGTTCAAATTTTTGTACATTTTTCTGATATAGTTTATGAGTCATGAACAATTTTTCATTCCTTCAGAGGTTTCATTCAGAGGTTTCATTTCAGAGGTTTTCTATTTGCGCTGTGCTGTGGGCGTTCAATATCAACATGCGTGTAAAAAGTTGAAATGCTTTTGCAAAATCGGAAGTCGAGAATGTTTACAACAAACAATACGTTGACGGATAGACAGACAGATGATTTAGAATTTGATGCTGATCAAGTATATACATACTTTGTAAGATCTCTCACGCTTCCTACTCGGCGTTGCAAACGTTTTGACAGAATGGATAGACCCCTCATCATTATGACAAGTAAAACCATATCTACCCTAAATCACTTCGCCTAATACAGTTATTCATATAAGAACATTTTAGTGTAAAGCGTTTTACAATACGAACCATTTTCAGTAGCGTTCGTCCTTGGATCCAAAACATCTCAGTGTATTAAATTTGATCAAAATATCTTAAAAAATTGCAACCTGAAGCTTGAACAAAAACTTACACAGATACATATCAGACGGATAGGCGGACTGATAGACGGACAGACAAGCTTATATCGATTCAGAATCATTTTTGGTATGATATAAAAGTGGGTCCTTCTGCGTGATATACGTCGGCACAAACTTAAAATACACTGTACTATAAGTAGGGTATAAAAAAACCCAAAATACTTTGCTCACAATGTTGCATTACGTCTGAAGTAAATGAAAAAAGTTACATTCGCTTAAGGACGAATCTTTAATAAACGCGAACTCATACATACATATGTATATGAACAGCGATTATTTTGTTCAATGTAGGCGCTCCCGTTGACCGATTTAAGCCGCTATTAAATTGATGGTTAATAATAATGAATAATTCGGATTTGGAAAATGGATAATTTTTGAACCAATATTTTACATGAGTGTATGCTTATTACTAACGTATTTGGGAAACTCATTATCCAGTCTACTCACAACAAGCCAAGGCCAGTCAGATGGACAAGCGAAGGACCAATATGGCCCATATAGCTGAAACCATTTCACGATCTTACGCTGATCAAAAATAGTTTTTTTTTACGTTCAATTTTTGATAGCCTTAAACTGCACATGTAGCATGTGGTTGGGTAGTAATAGATGAGTAGATCTCTAAGGATCTCTCGACTAACAGTTAACAATGGTCGTGCGCGCCAATTCGGTAAATTATGTTTCAATAAAGTCGCCTCCACAACTATTTTAAAAACGACTCAAAGCGTCCACAACTATGGTAAAAACGCATCTCAACCACAACTATTTTAAATACGATTCATAGTCTTTACAAAGACGCCGCATAACCTGCACAACTACCTTAAAAACACCTCTTAACACCTCCACAACTATATCAAAAACGCCTCACAGCCTTCACAACTATGTTAAAAACGGCTCATAACCTCCCTATAAACCTATGTTAAAAACAACTGATGGCCACCACAACTATGTTAAAAACGACTGATAGCCTATACAACTTGGTTAACAACGTACCTTAGCCTTCGCCTCAAGTGAGCCACTTACGACCATATTTATTTATTAATTTATTTTATTTTAATTCTACTTATACAAGAAACTCAACTAAAACAAAATGACAGTCGAGTTCAATTGGCACTTAAAGCAAAACTTATATTAATTAATAATAAAACTTAGTATAAGTGCAATAAAACAAATAAGAAGGAAAGAAAAAGAAAAAAAAAGCATGTACACAGGGCCATACTTACAACCGGTACAGGACCAAATTGCAAATGAACCCCTAAGCCATCGCAAACATGCATAAGCCTGGCAACCGATAATACTTAACAACAATTCATTTTCCAATCGTAACGACTTTTAAGGATAAAAACTGGTTTAAGTAAGATATAGGTAAATCGCGCGTATTAAGCAATGTTGTTTTAATGGACTTTAATGAGTCCGATAACGAGAATAAGTGATAGACGTCGTTTAGGTTCTTGCAAACAACTCTGAGCGATTTAAACAGCTCATAAATATATTTATACTGACTAAGCTTAACCAAGATAAAGTGCCTAGAGAAGCGGTTAGGGACATTAAAGCTTATTTCACCAAGTAATGAAGGCGAGTCAATGGCACCTTAGAAAGGAAACGCCAAGAACAAATCTACGTTTCTCAAAAGACGGTAAGGACAGCAGAAGCAACCTATTTTTATAGGGTGGAAGAGAGGCAATCGGATCCCAACCCAAATATCTTTCTGTGCTAAATGTGTAAATGCCTATGTCCTACTCCGCTTGTGCTGCAAGGTGTCGACGTATGTAATTCGCCTAAGGGCTTAAGATAGACGAACTCTTTATTATACCGTATTATCCGTCCATCTGTGTGTTCAAGCTGCAATTCGTAATTTTTGAGATATTTTGAAAACTTTGAAACTTTGAGCTTTGAATTTTTGAATCCGGGCCCTTATAAACGCTCCTACTGAATCCGAAGCTTTATGTGGTAAAGAGATTAAATTTACAATTTTTTCATGGTGAAAATTAGCTTACCATAGTAAATTGATAAAGAGATCTATCTTACCGAATTTGAACCATGTAGCTCAATTTTTGGATACCACCGCATATAAGGATTCTAATGAAACGTAAGCCCTTATATGCCAAAAAAGACTAATTGTTAATTTTTTTGTGATGAATATTTCTTTATGACAGTAATTAAATAAAAAACTCAAGTGGGCTTAAATAGACTTAAATGGCTCTATTTCTTGGCCCCACTTCTTATGAAATATTCCGTGAGTAGTAAGTCCTATGGAAAAAGCGTTAATTTTTTAATATTTTATGATGAAAATTATTTCGTTTCAAAACAAAATTAGCTGTAGTAAGTTTGGATCGCATAGGTCGATCGGCGCTATCACGAAACATTAATTCTTATATGGAGAGATAATCTAATGTTCCAATAAGCGAGCTTTCTTAACAATTATTGCTTTGCGTATTATTACCAAAACGCGCGAATAACTAACTAACTAACTAACTGTACTAGGGAAACCGTTGTAGATATGTTACAGTCGGCGTTGTCCAACTATAATATTCTTACTTGTTTTCATTCTCTCTGTTTATTTACGCACGAATTTTATTTTCTTTGTTTTCTTATCTTTTATTTTTCTTTAAATAATTTTTAATAGTAATTAATAATATTTAACATAAGATTTATATCCAATTCGCCTGTTAATTGTATTGTTTTTAGCTGAATTTCGTGGGTATATAATATATAAAAAAATAAATAAACTTCAATTTTAACTATTATTAAATCTCCTTTTTTAAATTTAATTTTAGCTCATATTCATTTTAATCTGCTAATAAGTATACATTTTGTCGCTTTTTTACATACATGAATCATTGAAAAGTAAAACTTTTAAGCTGGTAACATTGAAAAACTGTTATTTTTAAGCTAAGTGTTTTCAAAATTACAAACAATTTAATGTCATATTAAATAATAAACATTTAATGGTTTTATTTTTTCAGGATTTAATTTCAAATAATTTGAATAAGTTTGTCATCGCATACACAACAACGATGAGAATGTTTTTATAACACATTCATGAATTGATTTGAAGTTGATATAAATTTCGTCTGATATGGTAACTCTACTTAGCTCTAGTGGTTACGCAGAAATATGTGTGAATAATAAAAACATATAATACTTCATTTAAAAAAAAAAAAAGAAAATAAGAAACAATTGTAAAAAATAAAAACAAATTTTTTTTTTTTCAATTTCCATATCTCCAGTAGAAAATTCAATAATCAATTCGGTGTAAAGTGAGATAAATTTTTATGTATCTCGATTAACTTAACTGTGTATCTCGATTATCATTAATTTGGCTGTGCATTCGATTAATTATCATGTATGTGAGATTTACTCATTTTACGTCGGTTTTACAAAATTATATAATTATAAAATCTTTGCAGATCGTTTTTTGTTTTTTTTTTTTTCGAAGGAATTTGTTAAACATTTGCGACATATGATTAAGGCATAATTAAACTGTTGCCTCTACGTATATTAACGCCAACGTCAACGGTTAATACGTATTGCACGCGTGCATGTAGTTGTAGTAAGCTGGCGAAATGTTGGGGAGATTACAGGGGCACTAGCTATTGAGTAAAAGTATACGCAAATCCTAAACGGGGCATATATGTATTCGTGCTTATATAGAAGGAATCAAAAAAATTCACAAGCATGATTGCGGAGGAGAAAAAAGTGCAACAGCAGCAACAAACGAATTGCAATGAGCTCCGTAGCATTCCATTGAGGAGTAATGTATTTACTGAACGATTTTTCGGTTCCTTCAATTGGGAAGAATTCGCATGCGGTTGCGGAGCAGCCTTTGTCAATATAGCGATTACCTATCCCATTTATAAAATGATATTTCGACAAATGCTACATGGTGTACCTATAACATCGGCCTTTAGTCAACTGCGGCATGAAGGTCTAATGTTTTTATATCGCGGCATGCTACCTCCACTCGCACAAAAAACTATTTCACTGTCAATTATGTTTGGCGTATTTGATGGAACGAGACGTTACCTAGTTGATGATTATCGCATGAATGCGTATAAAGCTAAAATTGTTGCTGGGATTACTGCCGGAACAGTGGAAACTGCTTTATTGCCATTTGAGCGTGTCCAGACACTTCTCGCCGATGCGAAATATCATCAGTACTTTGAAAATACCCAGCGAGCGTTTAGGTAAGTATTAGGTGTTTGCAAAAATTTTGAACAGAAATTTCGAGAGGTAAAAATGATAGGTAAATGGGAAATACTACTGTAGGTAACGCCTCAATTCGACGGTTTCGACCTTCCTCTACATAAAATAACATTAAGCGTATGCCGACGCTAATCATGAAGCGCTCAAAACTCTTCCCTTTCCTCTTACTTTTGTTGATTATTTGGAGAAACCTGCCGCCGAAGCTGCATATTCAGAGGCTTATGGTGACGCTACTCCATCATATCCGAGTTATCAGTTTTGGTTTGAGCAGGCTACGCAAGTGGCGACACGGATCGACTGAAAATGCCATTCTTTGGCCGCATGTTTCAAGAGCTGTCCAAAATACACTGTTGCACGCTCGAAAAGGAAGTTCTGTCACACCCAGTGTGCTCATCAGATATGGCGCCTTATGATTGCATGATCAGATCCGTGCAGCTTGGCTTGCCTGGCGGGGGGCCTGAAAAGTTGAGGTGCGAAAATGGGTCGATCATTGGATCGCTGCCAGACCATTATCGTTCTTTCGACAAGGTGTCGACGTATTGCCAGAAAGGTGGAATAAGCTTGTAGAAATTGAAACAATTTTCCACAACTAATGCCTTCTCAAGTGAACAAATGATCATAGTTTTTGCAAACACCTAATATATAAAATTAAATGTCTGTCACTTCATGCGATTTGAAAATATCACAAATGAAATTTTTTCAGATATGTTTTTGTACATCACGGCTTCCATGAGCTATATCGTGGTATTGTTCCTGTACTCTGGAGAAATGGTCCATCAAATGCACTATTTTTTATATTACGTGAGGAAGCATCTATTAGGCTACCTCAACGGGTATGTTAAAGTATAAAAGATATTTTTTTTTTTTTTTTTTTTTTGAACCGCTTGCCTAATAACATTCTTATTGCAGTCATCAATCTCGACAAGAGCTGCGCAAGAATTTATTGCTGGAGCAATAATAGGAGCTAGCATAAGTACGTTATTTTACCCGCTAAATGTAATTAAAGTGGCTATGCAAAGTAGTATGGGCCATCCGGCGGAAAGCATGTGGACGACTACGTTAAAAATTTACAAAGAACGAGGAAATAGTATTATGTACTTTTATCGAGGATGCGGTTTCAATACAGCTCGATCATTTATTAGTTGGGGTATTATGAATGCCGCCTATGAAAATTTAAAAAATCTCATGACATTGGACAGCCTCTAGATTGATCATTAACAATGCCAAAACCCAACGATTGATCTTGACGAGGTTTTCCAGAGGCCCTGTCATATCCAAACAATATTTATAATCATCGGAAGCTGTACGTATGTATTTTTTAGTTAATTTTTAAAAGAGAAGGAACTCGTATAGATAGTTAACACAAAACTTTAGAAGCCATTTTTTTTTTTAAGTACTAAGTGAATATATTTATATCTCTATTCCTTCTCTTTAATGTTTCATAAAAACATTCTTATTAGAAACACACACAAACACATACACTGATAAGTCGATGTAGCTTTGTAAATGTTTAGCATCATCTATAGTTAATTTTTGTAAATATTGAAATAAAATAACTGTAATAGTGAAAATTTCATTAATCATAGGACTAGAAAATTGTATTTGTTGTCCTCAAAGTAAAGTTTTTGTCAGTTTTACCAACGAAAACGGGTACTTTTATTTATTATATTTTAGACCAAAAAAAAACCTTGTATCTGCTGCTTGTGACGGATTAAGTTATTACTACTACTACTACTACTACTACTACTACTATATATGCATATATATAAACACGGCACATAAAGCATTTATTGATACATATATATATTGTGTGTAATTTAATGAAAATAAAAAAAAAAATTGTTGAAACTTTATCGAAATCATCAAAACTTCCTATTTGTATATGCATAATTACATCTTATGATCAAAAACATATATTCTACACATGATAGACTTAATATCTTGAAATTCCAAATTACACGGCTTATGGTTTTCCTCATCTCTCCTGTGCATGAGTATTAAGTAAAATCACTTTTCCAACCTTTTTATACCGTACACCACTTGTGGCGCAGGGTATATTAAGTTGGTGCGAACGTATGTAACACCTAGAAAGGCTTAAGATAGATCCTCCTCTTCAGAATCATAAAAGTCTGTCTGTCCATGTTATGTTTTGTTCAAGCTACAAGACGCAATTTTTGAGATATTTTGATGAAATTTTCTACAGTGATATGTTTTGACCCAAAAACAAACGCCATCGAAAATTGTTCGGACCGGTCCGGTTTTTCGACCACCCTCCATATAACACCCTACTCTGAAAAATCGGCAAGTAGTAATACGTCGGCATTATAAATTGGTACGAAAACTTTGGACGGGCTGGGGCAATGTGTTGAACCCCACTCTCATATAACGAAAACTAAAGTTCATACGATAAAAAGGTATACTTTTCAAAATTTCATGATGAAAATTATATCATAGTAGTAATTTAACATAAAAAGATTAACTACGCCAAACCAATTCGGCCTATTTTTTGGATCCTATCCTAAAAAGGATTATGATGAAAATAAGAGAACGGAAAAGTTTGAGTTTTAATATGTGGTGATGAAAATTGACCCATAGTAGTGAATTCATATAAAAATAACAATTGCGTTAGACAATGCGGTGTAGGCTATTTAATGACGGCCTTGCCTGACTATATTGTTTTTACTTGTTTTTTTTTTTCATCTCCACAAAAAGTGCGAATTAGTTATTTAAAGCTTATATTAAAAATTGTATAGTTTTGCGGTCAGTTTTAGAAGACTTGATGACTCGGTCTTCGCAGAACTTGAACTCGTTACAAATTCTACAAATAAAATAAATTCGAAATAAAATTTTAACCTAGGCAAAGAGAGTTTTTAAACTATGTGTCAGCTTCGAGATATAATGTTTTTTATTGAGAAATAAGTTTGAGCTTGTTTTTTTGAAATTATTTGGGCAATTTTTTTAAGAAATTCGAATTCTTTTAGGTAGGTCCTTTGTTCACTTTTTCAGAGTTTTGCTTGTTTTTGTAACTAAAAAAACTTTAGTTAAAAAGACCATAACTGCACCTGACGTCTGCTTGTAGAACTCTCGTAGATGTAATTACTTATAATTGAAGCCGAAAATTGGGACATAGTTTCCAAGCTACATTTTACAGATCAAGCTTAAATACGCTTTAAATTACTTGATAACATATCTTAAAGCAAAAAAGTTTAGATACTTCTCTTTATTATTTTACATCGAAAGTCAGTTTCTTTTTACAGAAATTGAATTTTTTGCTTCAAAAGAGATTTCCATTTGTAAGCGCTTTTTTTGTTTGCTGTAATTACGTTAATTTTCCATTTTTTTCTTTTTGTATATTAAAGGAGAAAAAATGTTTCTTTAAAATTTTTTTTATTTCTGTTTATTCATTTTTAAAAGAGAGAAATTCGAAGGGATAATGAAAAAGAAACCCTACGCTATGTTAAATTGTAATTTTTGCGGATTCAGATGAATGCGACATGCATTGTCGGCGGCCACAACTAGTGTGCCTTTGGCAATTTTTGCCAATTTAGATGAATGTGTGGGTTCGACACTCACACACTTTGCATCCCTTTTGCTAAGGAAGTTTCTCCGAGTATTTAAAATCCAACAGTATGCGTATGAGGTATATCCTTGTGTGCCAAGGCAGTTTTTTCCTTTTCAGTTCCATTTTGTTAACCTTTGAAATATCAATAAACTTTAACTTCAAAAAGTTATAATATTAAACACTTAAAACGTATTGTAATCAATAAATCACGGTTTATTTCAAATAACGTTTCCGTTTCGTTTTAACATTGTCAACACTGTTCAATGACAGCTGTTGAAATATTTTAGACGGCCTTTCTGCTGCCAACTTCAAGATTATTTCTTTTTGACGTGCTCTTTAACAAAAATTGGTGTGTATGTAATTTAGAAATCTATAAATATATTAAGCATCTTACGGTCAAAACTTATTTACTAAACAAGTAGTACAAAATTAATTTCAATAAATATCAAAAAACTAATATATGCATAATTGAGAAACTAAATACGCAGGGAAAGATGTTTAATAATTTATGGTCAGATTTCTGTAAACATCTAATTGGTTGAAGTCAAACGTACACACAAACAATATAAGATTTATGTTGTCGTTCTCAATTACAGATCGAAGATGACCATTCGTCCAGCATATCGACCGAAAATTATAAAGAAGCGCACTAAGCATTTTATACGGCATCAGTCGGATCGTTATGCAAAGTTATCGGTTAGTAATTAAAAAGAGATTTAATAAAATATTTATTAATATATATACACATATGTTGGTTTTTTTTCTAGCATAAATGGCGCAAACCTAAAGGTATTGATAACCGAGTGCGTCGCCGCTTTAAGGGTCAATATCTAATGCCAAACATTGGTTATGGATCGAATAAGCGAACACGCCATATGTTACCAACAGGCTTTAAAAAGTTCCTGGTACACAACGTCAGAGAATTGGAAGTTTTATTAATGCAAAATCGTGTTTACTGCGCCGAAATTGCGCACGCCGTTTCATCAAAAAAGCGAAAAGATATCGTTGAACGAGCTAAGCAATTGGCCATTCGTCTAACCAATCCCAATGGACGCTTACGTTCACAGGAAAACGAATAAACTATTATTTGATTTTGCAATTTAAATGAGTCGTATTGTTTTTATAGTTCATTTCTTATTTTATGATTATATTTAAGTGGAGGGAGAGCGGGGAGAAGAAGGCTTTCACTTTAGGGCTACCGTAAAATACGTCATGATATTAATTATTACCATTAATTAATTGCTTCTGTGCTTTCATGGGAAGTTATTGATATTTCACATAACATGTACACTATTTAGAATGTGTTACTTCCGAAGCCTATGTAATTTACTAAGAATGAAAAACGCGGTGTCTTGCATTAAACAGATTTTTATTAAAATGAAGTAAATTTGCAACCGGCTTTTTAGCGGTAAGACGTATGATTAATCGCCACTGATTATCGAAGAAATGTGCATATCTATAACTTAAAATAAAGGTATCAATAAAATCAAGGACCGTTATTTCGATCAATTAATCGAGATAAACTATCGAACTTATTAATTCATACGATGCAATTGGTCGGCAGTTTTCTGCTTATTACCTTGCAAGAATTATGTAAACAAATAAAATTGCAAAAAAGAACGATATTTAAAACACGAATATTTTTTGAATTTTATTTATGGAATAACATCATGCTCTTCCTGTAAATGTTGTACATGGGCCGATTTACTTTCAAACTTCAGATTGCAAATAACGCATTGAAATTCTCTGTCAATGCTCTCAACTAATATATTTATGGCTGCTTCGGTTTCTTTAAAGTCGCCGGGTTTTGTGTCAACAGGAGTAGGGGTATTGCTATCGTTATGTGTTTTTAGATGCATCTTCAAAGTGTATCGTTCAGTAAATGATTTCGGGCATAGATGACAATGATGGCGGGGTCGATTTGTTTGATGAATTAAAAGATGATGGTTATAAGTTTTGCGCGATTTAAAAGATTGATTGCAAAAATTACATATAACCGGATTTTCTTCAGCCTCGTGCCGCAATCTATGATTGTAAAGCATGTTGTCTAATGAAAAACGTTCACCACATTTCTCACATTGAAATTTCTTTTTGTCCCAATGAATGCGCATATGTCGTAATGTGTTTACTGGACGTGAAAATACCTTGGGACAATAGCGACACTGGTTCTCTGTCTTACCCTGATGTATATTCATATGCAATTCCAAGTATTCCTCGTCTTTACGTGCTACCCCGCATATCTTGCATATGAATTGTCTATTGTTGTGCACTTCATTGATGTGATTTTGTAATTGATAATTTGATTTGAATACCTCTTCACAGGCCAAGCATTCTCTTTTACAGCGTTTTCGTTCTCCCGCTACGTTTTCGGTTTCATCATTTGATGTAGGAATATTGCTATTATTTGATCCGTCATCTATGAACTCTTCTACGATAACATTATCATCGACTTCAATTAGTTCTTCTTTTGTATCTAATTCCGGATTAAAAGCATCTTCTATTGTTGCATCTTCTTCAACTTCCAATTCAATTTCGTAATCCTGACCATCTTCCGATACTACCTCGGGCTTATCGTTTAAAGCATTTTGTAATCGGTTAGTTAAAAGTTTTTGAGATGTGAGCAGATTGAGCATTAAATTATCATAATCACTCAGCTCCTTAAAGCATTCACTGCAAACGAACGTTCCATTTTGGAAGATTAATTTGAATTTAATACGATTCGCCAAATGTTGTAAGACTATATGAAGTGGCTTTTGCGATGCTGGTACCACAGCATTGCTTACGTCGTAAAATTCGTTATTCTGGTTGCTGTCTTTGGTGCATAAAAAACATAATACCGCAGAGTCCATATTCTATAGATATTATAATCGCGCCTAATTATTAATTTTTTTTCTCTGCGCTAATTTCAATGTATTTTTGATAAAATTAGTGCCGATTTTCGACATAAATATATTTCACTTCACTAACGGAGACGTCAAATATATGTCATTATTTTTTCATCGATGTCATCTAAGTCAGTGTTATCAACTCTAAATATTCTTGCTACCAGCTTGTTGGCTAACAAATAAATTTGAAATTTGCAATAATTTATAAAATATATTTAAGCCAATATGGGTTTAAAATTTAATATATTTAACCTTGAAAATATGTTTATAACTTTAAATATTTAAGGAAGTTCGTATATTTGCAATCCATGAAACAAATTGCTATCAACTTATCGAATTGGCTGTTAGTTGGCATCACTGCATGGTATTTTTTTGTTTTTTTTTTGACATTTTCATGATAAATATTCCAAAGTGGAAACAAATTATTATTTTCTACTTTCGGTTTGGATTAAAATTTTGTAACCATTTGCAAAGGAGAGGAAAGGTTTTTTGCCGAAATAATGGTTAGCAGGGATCCACATTGCCATATATGCCATCAAAGCGATTATAAATATTTGTATAGTGATGAAGTTTACGAAGCCAAAGCACCAAAATCACAAAAGTCTTTATTGGAAATAATCAAACATATTGTCAAGGTGTTGAAAGTCAACTTTGAAGTGCCGTTAAAAGCGAGAGTCTGCAATACATGTTATAAAGAACTTGTTCAATACGATAATTATGTTGTAGAGTTACTGGCCGTTCAGAAGCGTCTCATGAAAAAAATTGAATTGTGTATGAAAGGTGAGAAGTGCTCAAAGGATCAATGTGAAACTTCGAAAAATTTAGAAACGAAGAATGACAAAAATCTCGAACGGTCGCAAGAGGACAGCGAATTGACAGAGCAAAGCGAAGATGAAGAGATAAATCATGATGACGGTCAAAGCGAAGAGTCGTGGCCGCTCAAGTGTACTATTTGCGATAAAATGTTTAAAAACGATCAGGCCTTAAAAATTCACAATGACATGGAGCATAAACAGCGAGTTACTTGCTCTATATGCGGTGTGGCCGTTCGAAATGAGGATTATTTAGTATTGCACATGAATTTGCATAATGGTAAAACCGAAAATGAGTGTAGTTTTTGTTCTAGAAAATATGCCCGTAAAGTGAATGTTATGCGTCATATGCAAAAACATTTCGGTAAAGATAATCATCAGTGCGAGCGTTGTGGCATGGTTTTCTCCGAGACATCGGCATTTTATAATCATCGCTTGAAACATGAAGCCGAGGAAGAGCCGCTCATCTGCAGCGTGTGCAATCAATCATTTAAGACGATACGAACATATAAAGTACATATCAATACACATAGAGAGGATCGACCACGTTACAGCTGCGATCATTGTCCAAAGATATTTGTTGATAAATATACATTGAAAGTTCATTTGCGGCAGCACAACGGCAGTGAGGACAACAGACTGCGAAATTCGTCAAAACGAATAAAGAATGATTCGCAGATCACGTATACGTGTTTAATATGCCAAGAAATATTCCCTGTGAAGGACCTTCATGACGATCACATGCAAAACATGCATGATGTCGTACTTGATGGTAAATTTGGATCTTCCGTGGAAATACTTACACAATAAAAGCGAAGAAATGATGATTCACTTTGATAGGCATTTAAAAAGACCTTAAGTAGATTTATTTAGAAATAAGTATAAAAAGATTCCTCAAAGTTTCTTTGTGTGGTTACTATTTAGGACGATTGTGAGCGTATTACATTACTCATATTTAATAACCTTCATCAGAAATCTCAATTGTATAGTCTTTATATTTGGTCAATAAAATTTTTTTTGTTTCTGAATGATCAGCTTTGCCAAAACCCTGCCGGAAATTTTGTAAAATTTAAATAATATAATAATAATTATTGACAAGATCGTTTGCACCTGTGAATAACCGTAAACCTTGATTAATTTAGCAGAGGGATTATGCTCGATTCTACCACCACCTAAACATTCGGTTGCCAAGCCTAAGGCCGCGCAGGATGCGCTAACACGTTCATATATATCAGCTGAAAATATAGATTTTTCTTGAAAATGTTCTTAAGAATAATTGAACAATCTACCGTGCCATGCATAGTCCTGGTATCCCCTAACTACCGTTTTAAATGGTTCATAACCATCTGATGTTTCCTTACCGTACACCTTGACAAGCACATACTTGAAAATGCCTTCTTCAATATCCACACTTGGAATCGCTTCTAATTTCGCATCAACCATTATATGAAATTATTATTTTAGACTTTTTTTTCTTAATAACAACTAGATTTTATCAAGATTATTTACTGTTTAACTCACTTGAGTTTAATGCAAATTTTCTCGCATGGCGTATGAAAATTCCTACAGCTGATTTAAACATTTCCAACAAAAAATCAGCGAAACACTTATTACAACAACGACAAAAAAAAAAAAACAAACCCTACACTACTTTACCTAATACAGTTAATCACTCGCCTTGTCAACGATACTCAGTTAGTTCGTGCAAAGGAATATTTTTGACGAAATCTTGCATATTAGAGGATGCCCAAGACATCACGCAACGTCATATAAATTAAACAAACTTAATGTAGTTTCTAAAGATATTATTCTAATGTTGAATGTTGCAATCACTCCATATAACGGCTTTTCAAAATAAGACATTAGGTTGGGAGTGGACGAAATAGTGGACGGATCCGAGCCATTTTCAATAGCGTTCTCCCTTGGGTTAAAGCACGTTTAAATTTCCCCAAAATATATTAAAAATTGCGACATGTAGGTTGAACACAAAAATACATGGACAGACGGGCTTAGATCGATTCAGAAAATGACTCTCAAAATGATTCTGAATCGATCGGTATAATAAAAATTGGGTCTAACATACTTCATACACCCTGCAGCATATGACAGAAGGACAGACAAGCTTAGATCGATTCAGAAAATGATTCCAGTAATATAATAAAAGTGGATTCCTTTTATATATATGTGTGCAGTGTAAAGGGTATAGATGGAAAAAAAAGGAAGAGTTTTGATGCGAAAAAAATTAACAAGATTAATGTAGTAATTTTTCGAATTGCCCGGCTTTGAAAATAATGTAATTAATAGAAAAAAGCAGAATTTATACACAAAATTGGATATTTAGGTAGAAATATAAAGATTATTTTTCCCGAGTTTTATTGAGTTGGAAGAGTTGGTAATAAGACTACTTTCTAATTATTAAGCATATTTATTTGGAAATAATTACAGAAATTTCTCGTTAAATTCGCAACGTTTTTGATTATTTACTTTGTTTTTTTTTTTGTGAGGTCTTCTGTTAGGTACCTTTAGTTACTTTACTCAGTTACCTCGATTGTATAATCTGGATATTTGGTTAACAAAATTTTTTTCGTCTCTTCGTGATCGGCTTTACCGTAACCCTACGCAAGGTAATTTAATCCGTTAATTTATATATTAAAATACCCGATGGATAATAATTGTATTTACCGTTGATTCGCCGAATACTTTGATCTTTTTAGTTGAGGGATCATGTTCGATTTTACCGCCGCCCAAGACTTCAGTTTCCAAACCCATAGCTTGGCAATGCGCACTACATCGTGCATAGATGTCAGCTATCAAAATAAATAATTAAGTTATACGTAATGACTGTAGAATCAGAGATCAATTCAAATTTACAATGCCACTTGCAATCCTTGTATCCTCTCACTATTGTCTTTTCAGAGACACCGGAATTTCCCCTGTCTTTGATTTTGATAAGGACGTATTTGAATTGGCCCTCCTCGATATCCACATTTGGGACAGCGTCTAATCTCGCATTATCCATCAATTAAAATGGATTAATTAAAATCGTGTTTCCCAATGAGGAATAAATATTTTCCAAAAATTTTGTATTCTTATTGTTAAACTCACTTGAACCAAGTGAAAATCTTCTTGCATAGCGTGCGATAATTCCTACAGCTGATTTCAACATTTTGAGAAACAAAAAAAATAAATCCATCAAAAATGACAGCGAGAAAAGAACCCTGTATTTTGAATTCTCTGTAAAATGCCAATGGGAAAAAGATGCGATTGACGTGTCTAATGCAATTATTTTTCAAATTGTCCCGTTTTGAAATTTCAATTAAAGCCTACTTTCCATGACAATCGTAATATGGGGTTCGAGGCCCATAACAATTACTAAAATTACTATTCTTTTCAAAGATTTGATTGCTCATTAGCTAATTAAGGCGTCAAATATTGAAAATCAGACTTTACTGTCGTATAAAGGTTCACAAGGTTCAAAATATAGACCGTCTTAGTCCAAATTTCGCATAGTTCATTTTCGTGTTACATTACTATTGTGGACCAGTTTTCATTATAAACTATTAAACATTAGGCCCTTTTCTCATATAAGGATCTATACTTCGTAGGGGGGTGGTGTTCAAAAAATTGATTTACGTGGTGCAAATTTCATAAGCTGAAGTTTTTTTATGAAACTGCTTTCGTGGGCCAATTGTCATATTAAAACAACCAAGGACATTATAGACTGGCAAAGCCAATCGTTAGATACCATACACCAGAATTATTCACTGGTTTTGGTGATAATATATTAAAAATTGCACATTACTTTTAGACAAAAGCCTATTCATGAAAGCCCAACTCTGTACTTCATATCGGAATATGCCCAAAACATCATATGACCTGATCCAAATTTAGCAAACGTAATTTACTTGCTACAAATTTAATTATTTTTTAGTTTTCATCATAAAAAAACGAACATTTAGACTTTTTCTACCTATAAGGGCTTGCTGTATGTACTTTGAGATGTAAACAATAGACCTGTGTGATCCAAATTCCCGACTGCTAATTTTTTAACTAAGCTGTTACTACAAATTAATTTCCAGTGTAAAATATTAAAACTTAAACTTCTTTTACGAAATCACGAGATATGTTATATGAAAAAATGGACCCTTGTGGTTCAAATTTGATTCACTTCATTACTCAAATTAATATCGTACACATACTTTCATTAGAAGACATGAAGTCTTAGGTTGTTTTGACATAGAAGTGTTTGCACTTACTGAGAATTGATGCTGCCCAAAAAAATAGACCAACGTGGGCCAAATTTGGTTACATAGATTTCTTTGTCAATTTTTTGGTATGAATCAGTTTTCATTATATAAAGATTCAGTTTTCGTAGGTATGTCGTATGGTCATATGTGTGAAAATGCCCCCAGCCAATTGAAAATTTTCGCACGAATTTAGAATGCCGAAATATTACTATTTAGCCACTTTATAGGGAAATTTTCGAGATTGCAATTTATTTCCGAAATGGTCGGAAAGGTGGCATTTTCAATAACCATCGCCCTTGGGTCAAAGAACGTCCAAATTTCACCAAAATATTTCTAAAATTGCGATCTGCAGTTTGAACACAAGAATACATGGGCAGGCAATAAGCAGACAGACGCACAAACAAGCTTCGATCAGAGAATCATTTTGTGAATCGATTGTTAAAATAAGAGGTTGGGTCGGTCTTAAGCTTTTCGGTGTGCTACAAACTGAGCCATAAGCAATGTAGGGTATAAAAAGTCAACTTATAGACGAACTGAAACGACACCACATGATAAAAATTTTTCCTAAAATTAATGCTAGTAATGGATTAATTTAAATATATATTAGGCGCAATTTATTGAGGAAAAATTAATATAAAAAGTTTAATTTTTCTTTTGATAATCAACATTTACGTGCATTATGGTTCTCTTGTTCTTACTGCCTTAATCAAGAATTAATCAACAATCTCAATGATATAATCTGGATATTTGGCCAACAAAATTTTTTTCGTTGCACGATGATCAGCTTTACCGAAACCCTGCGCAAGAGACTTTAACTCGTTAATTGATCTATGAAATCGCCTGAAAGGAAAATGTTTACCTGCGACTGACCGTAAACTTTGATTCTTTTAACTAATGAATCACGTTCGATTCTACCACCGCCTAAGATTTCGGCTTTCAAGCCCATAACTTTACAGGACGCCTTGACGCGTTCGTAAATGTCAGCTGCGTAAATACAGAAAAACAAAAAAAAAAAAAAAGAAATGCATTCTGAATGAAGTTTAGATATATAGAATTCAATAAAATTTACAATGTCCCTGGCAGTCCTTGTATCCTCTGACTATTGTCTTATATGTAGCAGAATCATCGGAATTCTCCTTATCGCTGACTTTGATAAGTACATACTTGAAACTGCCTTCGTCGATATCCACATTTGGAACAGCGTCTAATTTATTGTCAAACCATTATTGGAAATAATTTTTAAAATCTTTTTCTCCAACTCACTTGAATCTAAAGCAAATCTTTTCTTAGCGCGTGACAAAAATCGAACAACGGTTTTCAACATTTCAAAGCGTATTGGAAACTTATGACAGTAAAAATTTCATTTGAAATTTGTCTTACTTGTCAGATGTTGAATAATATTAAAATAAAATAAATTTTTGTTTTTGGCTTTACTCTGTATTAATAATTATGTATACATAAATGGGGAGAAATGATAATTTAAAATTATAAGGATTTTTTTATTTAAACGCGACACCGTGTACATGTTCTAAGTGGTATTCTAAATTATGATGGGCACTAAACATTTGTCCACATATGTGACACGGTTTTCGAGATTCGTTTTGTGAGAAATTCGCGACGGTTAACGATTTAAGGATGACATCGTGCTCCTTTTCCATATGTTTATTCAATAGTTCTTTACTTAAGAAAGGTAGATCACATATAATGCAACTAAGTTTCGCCTCGTTCGCCAACGTTTGACTTAGCACAGGCGTAGCTTGACTGTATTCAATATTCTCATTAGTATCGGATTGGTGTTGCTCGTGTTTTTGAAGCTGATAGCATTGCTTTTGATGTTGTACTGTTGTTGTAGTTGTTGTTGTTGATTGCTGCTGTACCGATTCGGTTTCAGAATGAGTGGATCTTTTATGTACTTTTAATGTATATTTCTCGGTAAAAGTTTTCCCACAATAATCGCAACTATAACGTGGCCGATCAACTAAATAAGTGAAAGGAATTCAGATAAGCATTATTATCACTTTAACGTTAAGGAAAATTCATTTAACAGAAATTGTTAAGGAATTTATTGATTGAAACCAACCTCGATGCGTTATCCGATGATGGCGGAAGGTACGTTTCGTTTTAAAAATCTGATTGCATATCTCGCAACGTAATGGCTTCTCCTCAGCTTCATGTTGCAATTTATGATTGTATAGTACAGTTGTCTGCGAGAAGCATAAGCCACATTTATCGCATTGATACTTCTTTGTGTCCAAATGTACTTCCATATGACGTATTGTGCTGATTTTTGTGGTGAATTCTTTGCTGCAGTAACGACATTGATTTTCATTTTTACCTTCATGCAAATTCATATGTAACATGATATAATCTTCGTTGCGGTGACTAAAGCTACAAAGATCGCAACTGAATTTTTTATGCGCAGAGTTCACGTGTTTTTGTAAGCGTATTTTATTTTGAAAACGCATTGCACACAAATTACATTGAAGAATTTCTACAGGTGTTATGGATCTTTGCATAGACGATGACGACCGTGAGGGCGTGGTCGATTTAGTGTCTCCTGGGATAGGTAATAAAGCATCTTGAGATTTCAATTTCTTAGCTCTTCTGCTACCCATAACTTCGTACATAGTTTCTGCTATTTCATTATCACTTACATTAACGTCGTCAAAGAAGCGATCATCATTGAATTCTTCCATTGCAGCGAGCTCTTCTAGACATTCTTCTTCGAATTCGCTGTCAACACTAATTGCCGCTTTTTCAACAAGATTTGTTAGATTTCTTTGCTTTCGCGTCATATTAATCAAGCAGGTATCATAATCGGCAATTAGTGTATAACATTGTCTGCAAACCCATTCCCCACAAGTTATATGCAATTCAAATTTCCCACAACGGGCAAGATGCATTAAAACCGTTTTGATACTCTTCTTCGACGCGGGACACAAAGCGGCATCAACGCTTTTGTGTATTCTATCGTTCGAGTTTCTTTTGCGGCATAAAAAGCAGCGTATAAACACAACTTTATTGTTCAACATACTTTCCATGTAAAAAAATTATTAAAATTTATAAATTTCTGACAAGAAATTATTATTTTTGACGTTTCGTCTTTTTTAATAACTTCGTTAGTCATATGTTAATTAGAGTTGCCATTGCAACAAAAAAAAGAAAAGCAGAGTTTTATACTTTCAAACAAAACAGCGCGATTATTTCAACTTGATAACAATTTATTCTTTTTTGAAAGAGAAAAATGTCGTGGAGACGTTTCTATATACTATCCTTTCGAAAAATCAAAATTTAAAAAACGAAGGTGTAGAAGGTTTCAATTTTATCTATGCCATCATCAGAAAATAGTGATTCTTGCATGCGCACCATAACAGGAAAATAAACACTACTTTTATACCTTACTTCATTCGTGGCACAAGGTATATTAAATTAATGCTGATGTGTGCGACACACAGAAGGGCTTAAGATAGATCCCCGTTTTATTATACCATCATTATCATAATCTGTATCGATCTAAGTCCGTTTGCCCGTTTGTCTGTCCGTCCGTCCGTCTGATGTCTCTCCATGTAAGTTTGTGTTCAAGCTACAGATCGTAATTTTTGAGATATTTTGATGAAACTTGCTGTAGTGATATGTCCCGACTCGAGGCCGAACGCTATTAAAAATGGTTCTGATCGCTTCACTTTTTCGACCACTCTCCATGTAACGCCTTATAGACAAGCGCATAGATTCGCCCACTTTTATCTACCCTCCTGTAACGGAAGTTATTTATGACTCAATCTAATATTTGGATTATTTTATATTGGCGTCTTTCAAACGATGCAAATCG
This sequence comes from Glossina fuscipes, assembly GCF_014805625.2. Lineage (NCBI taxonomy): Eukaryota > Metazoa > Arthropoda > Insecta > Diptera > Glossinidae > Glossina > Glossina fuscipes. The sequence continues at coordinate 149,276 of NW_023998436.1, read as the reverse complement.
TGTGGAAATAAATCAAAGTCTAGGTATTAAAAAATTACTTGCGTAAAAGGATTTACTTACTAGTTTTAAAAAGATTTTATACGGGCCACGCGGAGCAATTTTTATTATGGAATACATTGAATACACACAATATTGTTGAATATGGAAAGAGTGAGCGGCAAGGTAATAAATTCGGAAAGTGGTAAAATTTTTCAGACTTTTTTAAGGACGCACAATTTTTTTTGTTGTATTAGCTCGAGTCATAAATAACTTCCGTTTTTTTATCGGACATTTATTTTGCTTTTACTGAACAACGTCTTCCTGGCGGTTTATCAATTCCTTCATTGTAAAAAGTAGTTAATTTGGACTGGAAGAAATTTCCATCAGCTTGACTGACTTGTTCTTCAGAATTGAAAGTTTTTCCATTTAAAAAGTTTTGTAGAGGTACTTGATCCTCATCAAGACTAACTGAATTCTCATTTATATAGTGAAAAAAATTCGTTTCCGATAGCCCACAAAGTATATATATTCGTGATCGTCATCAACTTTTGTCCATTTGTCCGTCTATCCATCTCTTGTAAGCGTTTTCCTGGTCGCAAAAATGAAGCTATCGCGTTCAAATTTAGTAGAAACGTTGGAAGTTCTTGCACGCAGATTGGTATTGAAAATGTACCAAATCGGTCGAAGGATACGCCTGCAGTGTCACTGTTTTTAAGAAGGCATACATGTTTGGATTTTTCTCATTACTCGTATACTACACTAAATTTGGACGTATGTTCTGCAGGCGATGCTGCAGTACTTCGACAAAAATATGGAAAAAATTGACCACGCCTACTCAATATTATAGTGTATAAAAAATTTAATTTTCCTTTCAATATTTTCATAATGTGCAGTTTTAAATTCAGAATTCACTTAAGCATGCCCGTCTGTCGGTCTGCCCAATTGCAAAATAACCCGTTTGCAAAAACGGTCACACTGACACATCTACAACACTAACACGCCTGTGTAACAAAAACTGTGAATATTTTTGCTTTTTACTCGTAAAATAAAACACATACACCATAAAAATATTCATTTTTATTCCGAAAATAGAAAAAATCAACCACGCCTACCCAAGATTATGAAGTACGAAAGTTAGCGCTTTTCCATTTTTAAGTCTTTTTTAGATTTGCTCACATCCGAGTGTAATTTTTTACTTGCTTTTCTCGTAAGTACATCAAACGATGATCAACTAGGCTTTATTTGGGAACTGCTGTATTTTACAACAGTTCTTAGAGAACCAGCAATGATGCCGCACTTTCCTTCAACGCCAGATATAATGTCATGTGACTTTCGCTTATGTCTAAAACTGAAAAGAACGGTCAAAAGACAAGGAATCTCAAGACGACAACTAGAGTATCCTTCTTCTAAGTTCTCCGAAAAAGGGTTAATTTTGAAGTTAATTGAATAAATATTGAAATTTGAATTTTTTGGAAAAATGAAAGATTCCCGTTTGTTTTTGATCAATTCACATATCTTTTAATCTAAGTTATACTAATCAATGCGTTTTACTTTTGAAACAAAAAAAAAAACAAAACAAAAAACGATTTCATTCAAGAACTATTAAGCAAATCCTATTAAGTGATTTAATGTTATAATTATTTTCAAGTGGTTGTTTTATTACACACACGATATATAGATTATTAACTTTTAGCTTTTTTATATTAGTATAAAATAGTAGTAGTTAGGTATGTGAATACATTTGTAAACGAGAGAGACACGAGACACATTCTCATTAGTTTATTAATTATCACATTTAATTAGTATTGTTAAACTGTTAATTACTTGTTTATTTGATTTTATATTGATATTATTTCAAGCAATTAAAGCATGACAAACTCTTGATAATAATTTTAAATTTACATTTATATTTCAAAGAATTTTGAATCGAATTTATTACATTGATTGATTCTTGAATTGAATGCAACAATATGTTCAATATGGATCAGATTGATCTGTTTCACCAGCTTTTATATTTGGTTTTATACCCTACATTACTTGCGCAGAAGAGCTTACCACCTGAGATAAACTCACCTTTTATTATACCGATCAATTCAGAATCGTAATCTGAATTGATTTAAGCCAGTCTGTCCGTCTGTCCGTCTAATGTCTGTCGAACTAAATTTGCGTTCAAGCTGTAGGTCGCAATTTTTGAGATATTTTGTGACGTGTTTTGGCCCACGGACGAACTCTCTTGAAAGTTTTTTGGTCGGTTCACTTTTTCGACTAGTCCTCATATAACGCTCTATTCCGAAAAGTCGTTACATGGAAAATAATAGTAATTTTCAACATTTCTCAGCAAAAGTGGCTAAGTAATAGTATTTTGACATTCGAAATTGCTATGAAAACTTTGAACCGACTGGGGAAATTTCCGCACCTTCTCTCATATAGAGACAACTAAAGTTCATACGATAAAAAGGTGTAATTTTCAATACTTCAAGATGAAAATTATATCGTAATAGTAATTTAACAAAAAAAAACTGTGCCAAATTTCGACCATTTCGGCTAATTTTTTGGATCCTACCTCAACAACGATTTTCACGAAAATTGATCATTTATAGAGCACATAAGTATAAGTTTTAATAAGTGATGATGAAAATTGGCCCTTGCTTTTATGCAAAAATGAAGTCCATAAAACTTGGACAGCTATTTTTGGATCCTGCCCTATGTAAGCACTAAAGTAGTAACACATTAGCTTGCGTTTTGAGGCCGAGAAGCTAAAGAACCCCTATAACATGTATGCATTCTTTATCAGCGTGAAATCCTGCATTTATTTAGTCATGTCTGTCCGTCTGCGGGTCTGTGTGGCGTGTGTAGTTAGCACTCCCCTCGTCGCAAAAATGAAAATATCGATTTCAATTTTGTAAAAACATTAGAAGTTTTTGCACGCAGGTTGGTATTGAAAATGGGGCAAATTGGTTAGAGCAGAAGCTCGCAGTGGAGCGTAAACTGGACGCAACTCCGTTTATCTTAACAAAAGTTTGTGAATTTTTACTCGTTACTCGGAAATTATTAAAGTTATAAGGCTGAATTTACTTAACGAAACACTCTGCCTATTACATGGAAAAATGGAAAAAACCGACCATGCCCATACAAAGTTACAAACAATTAAATATTCTGGTTTTTCGCTTTTTTGAGCTTTTATGCTCATTTATCATAAGGCAAGACCGAATGTTTACAATTATTTTGCACACTCCTCACATGAAGATATCTTATCTGCCTAAAAATGGGTTAATTCTAAAATGAACAAGGTAGACACCGTGATGACTTTTTTCTTCACGACACCGGCGATATGTGTTTCAAATAAAAGAACTTGGAAAGTAGAATGCGAAAAACATAATGGTGTGTATGTGAGATTCGGCTTCTGCCGAGTATAACTTTCTTATTTGTTTAGATTAATGAAAAAAAAAAAAAAAACAAATTGAAATGATTTGCAACAATTTCACTTTCCTTAACAGCAAACGTTATACGTTACGTTGTAATCAGAAATTGTGTTCTTCACAAAAAAAAAAAAAAGAGAGCACTTATCCTATATAATATCTGGTTAATGTTTTATTTTAAGCTGTTGATCAATTTAATTAAATAAACCGGTCACTTGTTCTTCCAAGCGTACATTCTATGTAATTTTGATAAATTTTTTCAAAAAGAAAAAAAAAAAAAAATGAAAAACCAAATTGCTAAACGCAGTTGGAAGACCTTGATGTGCACAACTCTTATGTTCGCAAGAACACTTGCCTTGTTTGCAGCCAGCTATTTGAGTTTGAATTGAGAAACGACACAACAGACCAGTTTAAGGCAAAATCTTGACTTGAAAAAATCAATTCATATGGTTTGCATCGAATCTCTGAAATCCCCCGAATTTACCTTTTCGATGTATATCGTGTTCGCCTTCTAGTCGGCATATAAAGCTGACAGAAACTACAAGCTCTTTAAAGAAATCCCTTTTAATTACACATGAATCTATAAATTTATGGTTAAAATGTTTATATTTAGGAATAAAACAAAAAAAAAAATATATAAAAGAAAATTCAGATAATAAAAATAAATGGTTTGCCCTATACACAGCTTGACAAACGAAAATCAGATGCTGATGGTAAACATTTTCACTTTCAAGGGACGTCCAAAGCAAACGTTGGACAAACCCAATATATTCTCCCAGGTCGATAATATTAAGAAAAAAAAAAAAAAAAAAAATTAAAAAAATTAAAAAAAAAACCCGCCAAAGCTGCAGCTAGTTGTTACATCGATTACCTCCATATATTTAAAAAAAAATAAAGAAAAAGAAAAACGAGTAGAAAAGATTTTTTCTGTTACAATACCGGAAAGTTGGGTTTTTTTTTCTTCGGTTTTTATAGAAAAGTTTTAATAACGAAACTATGATATTTTACTTTTCCATTTCAAACAAATTAATTAGAATAGAGTTTAAGCATAATTTTAATTCACTTATGTATATCGATTGGTTAATCCCTTGAAAATCTTAACATACATAAATGTGAGAATCAAATATTATCAATTTACAATATAAGCTACATATACTATGTATAGAATGCATATGAAATTATACGTTTTAGTCGAGGGTGTTGTGTCACTGACCGCTGGGGAAAAGAAGTGATGCATATCAATGTCAAGGTTTAAGTTTAATGAAGTAGTAGTGACTGATCACGTAATGAAATTAATAACAATTTAATATACATAAAGATTTAACATATACATATATGAGAGGTTTATTTTGAAACAGGGGCAAGTCCATTTTTGAAAAAAAAAGTATGAAGGAAATAAGAGTTTTAGATGAAACTTGACAGGATATTTTTATGTTTACATAATTTATAGTCAAAAACAAGTGTAAATGACCCACTATTAAAAAGCCTTATTACAGTTATTCTTATAACGATTTTTCATAATAAATTGTTATATGAGCAGGCACTGGCTCCGAACCAATTTCAATAGGGATCGTTCTTGACCTAAAGTATCTCCAATGTTATGTAAATTGTTATATGAGCAGGCACTGGCTCCGAACCAATTTCAATAGGGATCGTTCTTAACCTAAAGTATCTCCAATGTACAAAATTTTATCAAAATATTTTAAAGACCGCGACTTGTAGATTGAACACAGAAAACAAGACGGACAGACGGACGCATTCTGTAGTCAACGTTGGTTCTATTCCGCGTTATTCTGAGTGTCGCATAGATCCGCGCAAACCTATTATACCCTTAAAATAAGATGGACTAACCGACAGACAAGGTCCGTACAGTAAACGATGGGCCTGGCTTACGTCCTTCTGGATGTTGCATATATCCGTACAAAGTTAATATGGCCTGACAAACAAGAGCGGGATAATAAATGATGGGCTTCTTCTGCACTTTTGGACGCGCACATCCGAGCAAGCGTAATACTTCCTTAAAACAAGACGGGCTGACGGGCAGACGAGATAGTAAATCGTGGGTTTATCTTAAGTCCCTCTAAGTGTCGCGAACACCCGTATAAACTTGATATATTGTTAGAATAGAACGGACAGATACACTTGATAATTAGGTCTTTCCCAATTCCTTGTGAGTGTTACATACAAGCTCACAAATTTAATATATTTTTGTTCTAGAAGTGGAAACTTTACCTACTAATGGTGTTGCAAGTATCTTTATTTTAAAAGTGAAATACGTCTTATTTACTTGAAATTCAATTCAAAAACGCCGAAGAATGCAGGTAGACAGAGGTTTGGTTGTATTTTCATCTACAGAAGGCGCTCTTAAGCTAACAATATCAATTGCATATTATAAGCGCGAAGTGTATGTATTAAATCACGGCTCCAGGAGACAACAAAAAGTCGCATCTTGCTATTTGAATTACTTACACAATGCAAGAATCTAGAAACGTGGTGGTTAGTGACCGAAGGTTTTGAAAATAAATTCAAGTTTATCTACCAAAGAGACTTATCAACCCTCTTAAAGGAGCTTTGTAAGCCGTAACAGACCTCTGTTAAGTAGTTGCCATGAAGACATGGTTGGATTTGGAGACATGGTCCCTCGAAATTAGGTAACGTAAAACACTTCTGTGGACACCTCATAAATCTATATGAAAAAAGGTAAGATTTTTAAATTATATTTTTCGCAACAATTTAGAACAAAATAGAAGTGAAAGCAAGGCGGACAGACGGACAGACAAGCTTAAATCGATTATGATAAAAATCGTTCGGATCGACCCAATTTCTCTACCACTCTTCATATACAGCCTTCTTTTGAGAACTCGTTATATGTATGTCAAAAAGGGGGGGGGGGGGGAAGGGGGGGGGGATTTTAGTTTTAGTACGTAGGCACCGTGGATGGCGAATGGTGTATGCTGCTGATGAATGCATTTCTATCTCTAAAAGAAGCACACACATCTGCACACACCGGCACGCACACAAGTTGCATAGGGCATAATATTTGCGGAGGTGCGAAACAATTCTCTTGGTTCCTCGCATGTTTCTGCTTTACACTCTATGTGGCTCATTTACTTTTGGAGAGCCAGCTGTCTTCTTGGGAATTTGCGAGTTTTTTCTGTCTCTTTAAAGCTTGTATCGCCTGCTGCTGTATTCCGTAGCCAACCGAATTTCATTAAGTTTACATACCATATATCATCTGATACAGGTGGGAGTGGAAAGTCATTTGCGAGTGATTTTATTAGAAATTTTCTATTCTTTCGTTCCATTGAAATTTGCCCACATGCTTAACTTCAATTCGAATTAAACGATCATTTGTACGTTGGGTGAGATTGGCAATTACTATATAATTTAAATATTATAATGCTTGAGCAAATTGCCCTTTATAGTACAATTAATTCTAAATAATTGATATTATAGAGAAAAATCAATAAAAAAATTTAGTTTTTATCTATTTCACTTAAATTTATTTAATATTTACTTTAGCTGGGAATTTTCTTTTGATATTTTATTCGAAAGTAAAGATAATTTATAATGGGTGTAATTATTACATATGAAAACGAGTAAAAAAATTATATTCGCTTGTGACCGAATCTTTTATACCCTTCACTGTTATCCTTAAACAAGAAAAGAACTGTATTTTCTTGCTCTATAATATGGAGTGGCCACAGATGATTTTTTCTATTTTCAAAATAAAAGTTTTTGTCGCATAGACGTGTGAGCATTGTAGGCGTGCCCTGTGAAAAGTTTATGTCCCTCCCGAATTCTTTTGCAAATTTAATAACGGGAAACTGTTTACCACAAATACGACAAAGTTGCCCGGACAGAGAGATGGACTGACGGAAAGACGGACATCTTTAGCTGCATTCCAAATTAAAAACTTTGTGAGGATTTTGAAGTTTGTTTTTACCCCTTTCAAAGGTATTGAAAAAATAAATAAGAACATTATAGTCAGGCAAGGCCGACGTTTAAATAGCCTACACCATCTTTATTATAGGGTGCAATAATTGTATGTTGTTTCTATATAAAGGCATATTTTTCATATGCGTATTAATGAAGAAGCAGCCTCAAAACACATCCTAATGTAGTACAAGCTTAGTGCTTACATAGGGCAGAATACAAATATAGGTGTAGATGGGCCAAGTTTTGTAGAGTTCATTTTTGTATGAAATTATGTATGAAACTTCAGTTTTTGCTATATGAAAGAGAGTGCGAAAACTGCCACACTCGGTGTAAAGTTTTCATATGAATTTGGAATGTCGAAATACTACTACTTAGCCACTTTTGCTGAGAAATTTTGAAAATTACAATTTTTTTCCATGTAACGACTTCTCGGAATGGAGCGTTAAATGTGGAGTGGTCGAAAAAGTAAACCGATCAAAACCATTTTCGAGAGTGTGCGTCTTTGGGCCAAAACACGTCACTGTATTAAATTTCATCAAAATATCTTAACAATGGTGATCTATGAACGCAAATTTAGATGGACAGACATCAGAGGGATAGACATTTTTCTCCTATAGTTTATGAGTAATAAACAAAAAACCAATCTTTCATTCCGTTTGAAAAACACAGAGATTCTCAGTTCACGTTGTGCTGTAGGCGTGTCTCTCAACCGTTTTGGTTCATTTTCAATACCAACCTGCGTGCAAGAACTTCCAATGTTTCGGCAAAATTGGAAGTCGATAGGTTTATTTTTGCAGCTAGGAGAATTTTGACAACAGACAGTACACAGACGGACAGACGGATAGACGGACATGTTTATATCATTTAGAATTTGATTCTGATCAAGACTATGCATACTTTTGATGGGGTCTCTGCTGCTTCCTTCTGGACGTTGCAAACGTTTTGACAAAATGAATACACCCCTCATTCTTCGATGATGGGTATAAAAAGTTCTTGAAGGGCTTTATCAACTTTGAGTTAGTTTCTATTTTCAACTCTTTAAAGTGTTTCTTTTCTTCACAGAATTATGCATATATTTTATATAGAATTTTATATAGAATTACTTAGTAGCAATGTTTGTACTCCGTTGTTGCTATTTGTTTAAAACATTTGCAATATTTTAACCTTCACGATCTTACTTATGCTTTCCGTAAACTTGGAATGATTTCATAGACATTTAACTGATGGAATTTACACACACTTCCCATGAAATTGTCTTGAGTGCAAATTTATTTTTATGAGTATTTTGTAAGTGATTTTTTACACAATAATTCCAATGGCGTTCATGTGCAATCTTGTTGATGATACAAGTAAGAAAGCTGTTGTTAGATCTTTGTGCAGGGTCTCTCAATAATTTTGGCGGCGCAATGATTTAAGTGCAGATTCCTAAGGCCTCAATAAGTGTAAATTACTTATGCTCTTATATCATCTGCACGCTTCTTTAAGCACTTTACCATAGAGTAGTAATTTTGGCACTTGCAACGTTTGTATTTGTCGCCTGTATGTAAACTACATATATGCATGTGCCGAAATCCTCTTGAGTGTAGGTTTAATAAGAAGTCCTTCTACAGCCATCAAATGGGTTTCTTTTTTCAACATTTTTTGATAATGAAAACTAATGGTAGCGTTTCTAATTCGCCACTTATTGGCTAATCAAGAAGACGCCATTCAGAAATCGAATCTCGAAGCTATAGTTGTTCGTGATAGACTTAGTTCTCTTCAGCAGCTAGCATCTTACATAGTTAACAATGCCAAACGTGACGTTTGTGATAGTGATTTTGATGATGTTGCCCTTGAATTAAGTGCTGTATGAATGCAAAAAAAAAAAAGAAAGAAAGAAGTATACTCCGAACGTGAAGGATGTATAATGAGCGTTGCTATGGGCATACGAAGAACTGTTATATTTCTTAGAAAGTTTAAAAAACAAGCGATTTTATTGAAAACCCTAAGCAATATTGCTTAATAGACGTTGCGGAGTCACATTCAAAGAAATCATTGAATTAATTTTTTTTTTTTTTTTTATTTATTACATATACAAAAGACTACCCCATTGGACAACGTATTAGCGTAATTAGTTTGAAAATGTTATTCATATGAAAAATTTAAATAATTACAACAGAATAAATTGATTGGTAATAAATTAAATAATTCAACGCTAGTAAGCTTTTATTTAATGCACTAAAAGATGGAAACTAAATTTTATCCCAATCATTTTTTCACTGATTACATGAAAAGGTTTTGTGGCGTATAAAGAACTAACTGTGTAAAAAACTTGAGTTTTTCTAAATGTCCCAGAATTACCCGTCACAGAAAAAGTGACTGATATAAAATTTATTTTCCACCTTTTACTTCAATTAAATTAAACCTTGCTTAAAAAGAAAAATAACTTTAGTGAATCCACTGTCTACCATTACCACTTCGCTTAATACATTTATTCGTTTAACTGGCCGTTATATCGAAAGTGGTCAAGAAAGTTTCCAATAGTTATCGCCCTTGAATATCGCACAAGAAGACCAAATGGATAAACGGACGGACGGGCAGACAAGCTTAAATCTATTGGTTTTAAATGAAACCTTATTGAAAAACAATTAAAATCACTGTAGTGGATGCACGGATTAACATTAAATATCCTACACCACTTCGCTTAATATATTTATTTTTTTTAATAGGCCGTTATATGGGTAGTGGTCGAAAAAGTCATCCGCTCCAAACCATTTCCAATAGTTTTCGTTCTTGAATAACGCACAAGAAGACTAAATGGACAAACAGACAGACTAACCAGCTTAAATCTATCGGTTTTACAATGGGTGGGCCTTCTTCCACGTCTTCTCGCTGTTCTATACATCGTCACAAGCTTAATATATCCGTGTACCGAAGGTGGGTGCGCGGTATAGACCAATATAGGTAAACAATATTTAAATTTTTACCCTATTACGATCGCATTTTAGTTTCCAAGTTCAATACATGTAAACTAGAATCAGCATACATGGCGTGTCATATGTTATGTTACTCTTCAAAACCTTTTCCTTGAAACCGATATTGAGGGGAAAGTTAGGAAAACTTTAACTCGCCACTTTGCGGTAGCGCCCGTCATATTTAGTAAGAAACGATAAATCTTCGCTTTTTGTATTCTACTCTGGAAGCCATTGTTGGGCTACTCGCCATCTTTCAGGCATTTATTCGATTAATTTCGATAATTATTTTTTATTTTTCTCTCACTCAAAGGACGGCGTTTACGTAAGTGTAACACCGTCATGATCAGAAAGAAGTGAGGAAAGACAAAGACATAGGCAGGTAGTAGGCGTAGCTTAGAAGTTTTATGCTTAATGCGTATGTGTTACGCTTTTACCGATTGAGCGCTCATTAAAGCTACGGCCAAAGTAAATTTTACCGCATTTGAGATTTGACAAAGAGAACGTTGAGCTGGTAGTCGCGATTCTTAACTATGTAGCTAAAGGGAAGATAAAAAGATCCAATTTATTGCGCCCGCCATGTTTAACGTAGATTGGCGGCATTTTGCTTGTCACGTGAGGATTGTGCAGAGTAATTTTCAAGATTTTCGCCTTGTTACGTTATTTATAACACTTTGTGGGCGTGGTCGATTTTTTTTCATTTTTGTACATGAGTCATAGAGTCCGTTATAAAGTAAAAAGGAAAAATGATTTATGATTAATAATTTGCATTTTTGTTTAGGCACACGGACGTGCATTCAGTTTACGCTTTATCGGAGGAATGGACTTTGACCAATTTATCCCATTTTCAATACCAAGAACTTTCAATATGCCTACTAAGTCGATATCTTCAATTTTGCGGCCAGAAAACTACCACGCAAAGACCATATGGACGGACAGACATGGCTTGGTTTAGAACTGATGGTTGATCAATGGAATACACACCTTATAACCAATTTTCAAGTCAATAGCTTCATTTTTCCGATCAAGAGAGTGTTCATCACTGATAACACAAGGACAGGCAGACAGACAGACAGACGAATAAATGGACATCGGTTTAAAATTTGCTGCTGATCAAGAATATATAAACTTTATGAGTTCAGTGAAGCGTCCTTCTGCGTGTTGCAAACGTTTTGACAAAATGAATGTATCCCTCATCCTTCGGGAATGGATATAAAAATTAAAAATTTAAATCTTATCTTAAAAGGCATTAAAATTCTATGGAATATATTTAGAAGCTCATGTTAAAATTAAAGCACTTTTTGTGTACTTTCACTTTTTTCTCTGTCTCTTTAAAAATTGTTAAAAATACTACTAGAATACTATATAAGGAAGACATAAAATGAAAAGTTAAATTAAAAATAATTGTTACTTAACTAGAACTTTAAGCAAAAAATTTATAAAAATAATCTTTTACTTTTATCGAAATTAATTAGATTTTATGAAAGCTATAAAAAAAAATGTTGTTACTTAAGAATATTTTCAACTTTAACATAAAAATTGTCAGCAAAACAATTATAATAATAATTAAGTTTAGAAAAAAGTAAAAGGAAAGCAACTTTTAAGCAAAAGTTTTAAAAACCTATGCCAAGCTTGTAATTATTTAAAAATAAAAATTCTTAATAATTTTGGCAAACCCAACTCCTTTTTACACGGTTTTCTTTAGCCGATTTCAAAATAAAACGGTTCATGATAAAAACAAGTACACTTTTTTGCACGTATCCCAACAAAAATTTTTTTTTTTGAGTTATGTTGTGCTCAGCATATTTGACATATCTAGTGAAGAAAGGCGACCCATTTTTGACCTAATCCGTAGTAAATGTGGACCCTTGTTACCAAGTAACAATAATTAGTTGCGAAATTAAGTTTTATTCCTAATTCCAATATAATACATTTTTATAAATAAATATATAACATGATTTTCGTTATTACTTTTTTTGCACGATTTTTTTTTGCGAAAATATACAGAGTTTTTCATCTTACACGACTTTTTACAATCACGGATTATGTCCTCAAATTTACTATGTGTATTTTTTGCACTGCTTTCTAAAAAAAGGAACGTATCCACCGTGTAAAGAAACAGTTTGATGTATTATCTTAGGAGTTTTTTCTATCTTTCCTTTTATTAAGAGTTAAAAAATAAATTGGTTTTCTAATCAAATACAAAGTAATAATGATTAACATAATTAACACGTAATAAATAACTTTCACAATTCTTATATGTTAACATATTATGTGTTATTAAAGCCATAAGCGCCATAAGAAGTTCTATTTCTAACACGATCATTGCTTATGTTATAAAGCCGCTGTAACAACCTTGAAACAAGTAAAATCGGTCGTGGCTCACCCTTAAATATCCTACACCATTCCGCTTAATTCAGTTAGTAAAGTAACTACTTAAGGAATACAATGAAGTCGCGGCTCATAGTGTTAACAGCCCCAGAGATTTAGAGATTATCAGTTCCTCTTGGATAGGAAATGGAAGCTTCAACGAAATTTATCAAGGAATGACTGTGCGAAATTTCAACTTCCTATCTTTATTTGCACGGGTTTGCGTAAACCTAGTGTTAAGTAAAGAAATAATCATATTGGAACATATCTGACTGAGTGGCTTAGTAGGCAAAGGATCTCGACTAATAACGCAATGGTCATGGGTTTAAATCTCAAGTGCGGTAGTGTTTTACATAATGCCAATTGGCTTAGATGCTAGCGCTTTCGGTCAATAGTCTTAGAATTGCAATATTAGAAAAGGTCTCTGTGCGATAGACTTTGCTTTAATCGCAATTGACCTGTGTATTCCTCATTTCCCACTTCTTTCTCTTTGACAACCTAGAGTTAACCTCCCTTCAGTGACTGATCTAACCAAAAAAAGAAAAAAAAGAAATACTAATCGTTTTGAACTATAGTCCGACAATATGTCGGAACATTCGATTTATTAAGCAGATTATCATTTCGACAAACTTGAACTATTTTAATATAGAAAGCATTTTTCTTACGGAAGAAAAAACGAATTGTAATCATTATTATTATATATAAGAACATTCTGAAATATGAATGTATTTTGATCCATTAGATCATGGTCTTTTATTTTTGGGTTACGAAATTCCTGATCTGACATAGAATATACAAAGAACATCTGATGCGGCAGTCTTAATTGGTACGAAAGCTTCGGACTGGCTGGGGCAATTATTTGAACCCCCTCTCATATAACCGTTCCTACGGAAACTGAACCCTTACAAGGTAAGAATTTTCAATATATCACGGTGTAAATTGACAAAGAAATCTACCTTATCTAGAAAATTGCTCCATTCGGTGAAACCACCACACCAATTTAGAACACCGCAATACTATTACCTAGGAAATTTTGTCGAGAAATTTTGAAAGTCGCAAATATTTTTTCCATATAATGACTTTTCAAGATAGGCCGTTATATGGGGCAGGATCAAAAAAGTGGACCGATGCGGACCATTTTCAATAGCGTTTGTCCAGGGGTCAAAGAACGTCAGCGCACCAAATTCCATCGAAATATCTCAAAAATTGCGACATGTAATTTGAACAGAAATTTACGCAGAGAGACGCACAGACAGACAGACAGAGAAAAAGTGGATTGATTCAAAAAATAATCCTGAATCGATCGGTATAATAAAAGATGAATCTATCTGAAGCTCTTCTTCCGGGTGTTACATCCGTCCATGTATAGCAATACAATTTTGGAACGAATATAAACCAATATGTAGCATGAGATCTTACTGTAAAAATTCTACTCGATGACACATTTGTGTATATTTCACTCACATGGGATATCTGGCGGTTAGAGAAATGCAAAATAATTGCAAGGGATTAATCGCATGCTATAATTAACATGGATTAAAAGGAATAATGAGTTTTTTTAAAGGTCATCCTAGATAACGTAAGCGAAACTACATATGCTCTAATTTATTGAACACTTTTTTCTGTTTTAAAAATGAAACAAATTTAATATACTAAGTAGAAAAATGCAAATTAATTGCAAGGAATCGATTGCGTGCAAGATTTAAAACGCCTTAAACAACGTGATACGCTCTCTAAAGGGATGTACACCTTACATGTAGCTTAAAATGAAATTGAAATTTCTGAGAATAATTTATTTATAAAAGAAGAAAACAAATGCATTTAGAATACAATACAATGATAGAATAATATATGTTTAGTAGCAAAAAAAAATTATGAATAAATACGAATAAAAAATAATATTAAGAAAATTAAAAAAATTCGTATATTAACGAGAAAAACAAAAACAAACGCTCTACGCGTGTATTTAATTCATAAAAAAAAAATCATGGATGACGGCTTCAATGTGTAAGCTCGTGTGTACGTGTTTGCAATTTAACAACAACAACTTTATCATTGTTTATGCATTGCGGCGATTTAGCCAAAAACTCACACATACGCACGCACACACACACACACATACGCACAAACATTATTATATTCATAAAAATAAAAAAAAAATAAACTCTTTAATCTCAGATACATTCGCATCGAAGCTCAGGCTAACGAAAACATACGCAACAAAAAAAAAAAAATTCGCGACATTACTCACAATACACTCAGCATATAGTTTTCAATTAGAATCGTGAAACTGATTAACGAAAAGATTGAAATTAAAAAAAAAAAACCACTTATTGTGTATGTATTTGAATGTAGAAAATAAAACTTCTATAAATTGCAAAGCGTTTGTCAATTATCGCTACAGTTCGTTGAATATTATCTTATCGTAGGTATACTCCGTACAGTCGGTGTAAGCGAGCGTTTGGAAGCTGTTGTTGCATTTTAACTAAAAAATATATATATAACTTTTTAAATTCTTAATTATCAACTTTTTGCTATTGCGGTATCCTTCGCAATTCTTCATCATATATATATATATAGAGAGAGAGAGAGAGTGATTTAGAAAAAGCAGTGCTTTTCGCCTTCATATAGCATCAGTAATAACAATACAATAAAATGTGAGTGATTTCAAAAAAGTGTATTTAACAGAAACAATTGTAAAAAAAGAAAATTTATAATAATTTAATGAAAAAGGAAGTATTTTTGGGAAAAAAGGAAGAATATGCAGTCTGTGTAAATAGTAGCCGGAATTTTTTTTTTTTTTAAATGCTACCAAATGGTGTAAAGGTGGTTTTATTTTTTTAATTTAATGAAAAAGAAACTATTTTAGAAAAAAAGTCGGAATGCAGTCTGTGTAAATAGTAGCCGGAATTTTTTGTTCTTTTTAAATGCTA
>NW_023998436.1:74611-133675 GCF_014805625.2 Glossina fuscipes | reverse complement strand
AGTCTGTGTAAATAGTAGCCGGAATTTTTTGTTCTTTTTAAATGCTAACAAATGGTGTAAATATAATTTAATTTTTTTCCTACGGGATTGTAAAAAAAAAAATTAATAATAATTTAATGAAGAAGAAGGAATTTAAAAAAAAGGACAGAAAATATGCAGTCTATGTAAATAGTAGCTGGATTTTTTTTTAAATGCTAACAGGTGTAAATATGGTTTTATTTTTTTCTTCCTAAAGGATTGATTAGCTTACTATGAAAAATTTGAGGCCATTTTTTCCTTATTTCTTTTTCAACGAAATTTGAAAAACAATGAAAAAATCAGGAAAATTCTCATATGACTCTTGGAAATCTAGCTAAAGAAGTGAAAATATTTTCTTTTTTGCTTGAGTTCATTCATAATATCTTGACCGAAGTTCATTGCGTGAAAATGTTTTGCCAAGAAGAAAGTAAGCAAGCAAATAAGCAGAGACCGCTCTGTCGTTCTTGATCGCAATATGAACATGTTGCCGGCAGCATTTTTGCATTTGAAAAATTGTTCTTGCGATACTGAGTAAAATGTATAATTCATCGGCAACATCTGCAAAACTCTTTGTTCGTTACAGAGAGAGTCCGTAATCTGAAGCTATCGAGTTTATTTGGTATCTTAAGAAACATGAACCGTGTGGAATAAAAGTCTTGATATCGGTAATAAATATTTCCCTATGAACAACGTACATACATACATGCCAATTAAAATCCGCGTTTGCTAAATATTATATACTCTAAAGGGTGTATCAAGTAATATGCTAAAAATGCTCTTCACGCGGTCTAACGTGATCAGGAGGGATAGTCATGGAAAATCTAGCTTTCGTTTTTTTACTGAGTTGTTTTTACCAAATAGCAAATAGCAATAGTAACTTTCAGCTAAGTGATTGCCTCCGCAGCTTATTTTTGGGACATGTATGTATGACTCTACAATCGGCCTCTGATATGGTTTTAGCGCGTCTCGGTTACACACTAAAGTTAAAAATGCTATTTCGCGAAAGACATATGAGTTTGAGTTGAGCGAGAAAGCGATCTATGCTGTCTTATGCTGTTCAGTTGGGAAAAAATATATGGTCTAGAGTACCATCACCAGTAAACATGTTCACGAAAAATAAATGAATGACTTGATCAAATTACCTTATGATTGGCTTATGTTGTTCTTAACAAAACTTTTGTTTTATTATTATTAATAAAAATTCTTCCTTTAATAATAGGCCATGTTTTTGAAAAGTCTCCGCTGCTTTGAGCTTCCTTTTGTAGCCTGGTCTTTTCTAATGATTCCAAACATACGATCTAAAGCAAGCAACTCCGGATACTTTTTACACAAAATGTAAACTTGACTTACCTCACAATCGGTAATCAAAACGTGAAAAAGCCACTTTGTAAATATCAAATTATTTAAGAATAAGAAGATTCGACGAATTTGAAGTATATTGGACTGCCATTGTAAAATTATTATTTTTATAAAATGAAAGTTTCGGATAAAAAATCCCATAAATATAAAAAAAAAAATTTTACACTTTAGTTTAAACAGACTCGTATAATGAATTTTATATTCAACATAAACAATGACCTTTTGCTCTATAATTTTTAACAAAAATTTCAAAGTCTATAATCTGCCACCAAAAAAAAAAAAAAATAAAAATAAATAAATAAATAAGAGAAATAAAGCTAAGGTGCATTTTCAATGTGTGGTCAAGAGTACAGAATTCATTAACTTGGTTTTGTTGTTTGTTATTTATCCTCAACATGAAAATGAAAATATTTGTTTAACATTGGAAACTATTTGAAGCAGTCCGGTTATCTATACTATAGCCTTTTTTTATTTTACGACCTCTATTAGGAGATGTGCTAACAACTTCACCTTAGGTGTACCCAAGTAAAATTTATTCATTATAGAGAAAAAAAAATTTATATATATATATATATATATATATATATATATATACAGGAAAGACTTTATATTAGAGAGAAAAAAATTGTCACAAACAGTTTGTTGTTGAATATAAATAAAATCATTTTACGGTTGCGCTTATAGTGGGATATTAAAGTTAAGCCATAGATAAATTTGGTTTTGACTGAGATTTCGAATGTTTTTTCACTTTTGGATAAAATACATGAATATTCATCAATTGAAAATGCATCTTTATGTCCTACGCACCACTTGTGGTATGCGAGTATATTAAGTTTGTCCGGATGTAGGCAACACTCAGAAAGTTTCGAGGTAAACCTACCTTTTATTACACTCAAAATCACTTTCTAAATCGATTTAAGCTTGTCCCTCCGTCGGTCTGCTTTGTTTTCGTTTCATAAAGCTCGCCATTTTTTAAAAAGTTTATGACACTGAGATGTTTTGGCCCGAAGACAAGCACTACTGAAAATAATTCGGATAGCACCGCTTGTTCGAGATAAATCCAGCTAATCAGAATTGATTTATAACCATTTTTTGAATTGATTTAAGCTTGTCTGTCCGTCCGTCTTTTTCCTTTTCTTGTGGTCAATCTACAGGTCACATATACATACTCTAGTCCAAAGACAAGCATAAATAGTTCGGATAGAACCGCTTTTTCGACCTTCCCTTCCCATATAAGGCCGCATTTTGAATAGTCGTCATACCAATAATTGTGGAGTGGTATAAGGCTATTTAATAGGACACGGCGTCTCAAGGCGCCGGTGCGTATTTACCAATTTTGTACTTGTATTGGTCACGAATAGCGCCAAAGAAATATGTATTCTCAATAAAGTGCCCTGTCCTTTCATTCGTTCGCTTGTATATCATCTGTTGCCGAACTGTTCATTATGTTCAAAAAATGGGAGGGTAATTTGACATACAAGGTCTTATGTTAAGTTCACAAATTATATATTCAATTGATGATTATGTGCATGCAAGGGAACGTACAATTATGTGATGGGTCTGTATGGGACGTTTTACAGTTTTTTAATTATTTCAAATCCACGTTAGTAGCGTAGTATGCAAAGAATCTCCACTGTTCGCAATGTTCGTGGTTTCAAGTCTGCTGCTCAAGAGTTTTTTAATAAAGCCTATAAGCCTTTCGAATGTTATGGGCTTAAGTCCGTAGCCTTAGAATTTATTCTCTGAAAAAAATTATTATTAAAATTCTACACTGAACATACCATGGAAACTTTTTGCAGCCATTAAGAGGACTAACTAGCTGTCCACCATATGTATATATACATGTACTGTACATAACGTAGTATTTTTTCCCAGATGACACAATAACGTACGAAACAAACAAAAACACTACAGTGTTCTGCAGTGTACTACGCAGTTCATTATCCTACATCGACCTACAGTTATTCTTATAACGACTTTTTAAAATAACGCGTAATATGGAAAGCGCTCGAAAAATTAGTCCGATTAGAATCGTTTTCAATAGCGTTTGTGCTTGGACCAAAATACGTCACTGTATCAAATTTAAGCGAAATATCTCAAAAATATACGTCTAATAGGTTGACCAGAAGAAAAAAATGGACAAAAACGGACAAATGACCTTAAATCTATTCAACAAATGTTTCTGAATCGATCGGTATTTATTTTTTTGATGAAATACCAGCAAGTAGTCCCTATTTGGGTGTAATAACTTGTTTTTCCTAAATAGTCTTATGTGGGCTGAAACCCAGAAAATTAACTTAGGCAACCTGTCTCAAATTACTCTTATAATTAATTAAAGACATTTTTATAGATATTTCTTTATACTTCAACCGTAATTGACTATGTTATACAATATAGGGTTCAATTAATTATTGATTCGATACCAAAAATTTATTTTTAATTAATAATTAATTTCGATTCAATTAAGTTCTTCTATAAGTAAAGGTACCTTAATTTGCTCCTTTTCAGAATGAAAGGTTCGTAGCATAGTTAATTAAAGACTAGGAGTATTATAGTAAGCTAATAATTAATTGGAATCTAATTGAGTCAATCAACAGGTAGTCAAGTTGTTCTTTCTTCGTAGCATAATTAATTAAAGACTAAGAGTAAGAGTCATAGTAAGATAATAATTAATTTAAATCTGAGTGAATCTAGTCTGTCTCAATCTCAAGTTGTTATTTTTTCGAAGCATATCTAATAAAAGATTCAGAGTGTTGTGGTGTGATAATAATTAATTTAAACCTGAGTCAATCTACAGGTAGTTGAACCTCAGGTTGCTCTTTCTTCAAAGCATATCTAATTAGCGACTAAGAGTATTATAGTAGAACAATAATTAATTCAAATTTAAGTGAGTTAATCGGCAGATAATTGTACCTCAGGTCGCTCTCTTTTGCTAGGATAGTTAAATAAAGACTAAGAGTATTAAAGTGAATTAATAATTAATTTAAATTCAACTCAATCAATCTACAGATAGTTGAACATCAAATTTTTCTTTTTTAAAGTCTAGTTAATTAAACACCAAGAGGATTATTGCAAAGTAATAATTAACCTATGAGTCAATCTGCAGGTAGTTGAAACTCAAGTTGCCTTTTCTTCACAGCATTCCGAATTAAAGACCAAGATATATTATAGTAAGATAATAATTAATTTAAACCTGAGTCAATCTACTGGTAGTTGAAACTCAAGTTGCCCTTTCTTCACCGCATATCTAATTAAAGAGTAAGAGTATTACATGTAGTTAATAATTAACCTAAGTTTAACAGAGTTGATCTATTTATAGCTGAACTGCGATTTGCTCTTTTTTTTTTTAAGTATAGTTAATAAAAAATTTGCCAGAATATATTTTATTAAAGACTAAGAAAATTATTTCAAATAAATAATTAATCTATGTGGATTAATCCGAATGGATCTCGTAGATAGTTGGACTTTAATTGATTCAATTTCAGAATGAAATATTGTTAATTAGACGCTAAATATAAACGCAATTTTTCTTTAATAATTAATTAAATTTTGTGATTTGTAATTAGCTTTATGGGAAATCAAATGATTAATGATCAACTCATCGTATAACAATCGTTATCATTGCGTTTACAGTGCTTACTTTAATGATATATAATTTGTCATTTTCAAGTAGTTATTCTAGACTTCTAAGCGATATTCATCATGTAATGATATTCATGAATTATTGTTTAAAAGAAGGCAAAGCTATACAATTTGTAGATGAATTAATATGAAGCGCTTGCCGGAACACGTGCCACGCTTATGATATTTCTTCCTTTTTTTTTGTTTGTTCAAATTATATAGTTATTGCGTTTTAGCATAATTTTGTGACGAAATGACGACAGAACCTATTGCCAATTATTTTCACACACAGGGATTGTTGTCGATCAAATAAAATATTAAATTTATTTCAACATTTCAACAAAGTACTTGAAAATGGAGAAAAAAAATTTTCCCCTTTTCAGCGATTTATTCTTTTATCTATGTAGGGGCATAAACGCTTTGTGAACTCGCTGGTTCAGATATACTCTTTATACACAGCGAGCGCAATAAAGCAAGCCGTGTCGCAAGACTTTTGAGAAGCTTGTCGGTCCATCTGTCCGTCTTGTTTTGTTGTGTTCATATTGCAATTTTGGCAATGGAATTTTGTTCGCTGACACATTTTGGCTCCGGGATGACTAGCATTTGAAAATGATTCGGAGCGAACGACTTTTTTGACTACGCCCTTTATATCTTCAAAAATCGTTGTATGAATAATTGTGTAATGGGATAGGGTATTTAATAGGAAGTTTGGACCCGCTGTGGGGTTTTTACTTGTTGTCCTTTAGAAAAGCAAATCTCTGCCGCTATAGTATTCCATTTTTTTTGTTGTCTCATCAAGACCGTCGTCGTTTAAACATTATTTTTGAATGAGCTGCAAAATCACTACGCAACACCTTTTCTTAAAACGTGGCATTTATTAAGGAACCGCTTTAAAGATATACCGGTTCACTACACTTCATATGGCGTTCATACTTAAGAAAATAATTCCAAAGTCCAATGTAAACCCAATGTCCGCAAACAATATAAAACAATGCCCGCATAAAATTAAGATATCCTTTAGCACAACTAATGTAGCAATAAAATCATAAAAGAGTCAAATTGTCTCACTCCGGCAATCTAGTGTTAAAGGGATTCATTTTAGTTGCCCTTACGGAGATTTATTTGTTGATTTTCTTACTAAGAACACAAATTATTCCATAATAAATATGCATAACAAAATCTTAACAAATTGCTTTTAATGAAAATCGAATGAAATTGGTAAACGTGATGTTGAAATTTCCTATAACCGCATTTGAATACTGAATTAATGTAATATATGTATACTGTTTGTGTAAAAAGGAATACTTGGCGCTCGCATATATAATTGATGGATGAAAACACATAATCCCTGTAAAACATTTTGAAAAAAAAAAAAAAAAAAAAAAAAATGAAAATAATTTTTTTATTAATCATATAAAAACTAGTGAGAACATTTCAATCGGGCAAGGCCGACCATTAAATATCCTACACCGCATTGTCTAACACAATTCTTATTTTTGTATGAAATTACTATTATGGGTCAATTTTTATCACCACAAACTTCGACTTTTCTGCTCTACAAAGGATCAATTTTCGTGAAAATTCTTATGAAGGATAGGACTCAAAAAATAAGTCGAGATTGTTTTGAGATAATATTTTTTCATGTTCAATTATTTTTATGATATAATTTTCATCATGAAGCCGTGAAAATTGTTTATCATATGGACTTTATTTTTCGTTATATGAGAGGAGGTTCAGAAAACCGTCTTAGTCTAAGCGGTCCATTGTTTTCATACCAATTTAGAATGCCGAAATGCTACTACTTGGCCACTTTCACCGAGATATTTTAAAAATTACAATTTTTCAGTTATGTGGGGAACGGCCGGAAATGTGGGCCGATCTAAACCAATTTAAATAGCATTGGTCCTTAGGTCAAAACACGTCACTATACCAAAATTTTTGCCAAGAAATTTTAAAAATTGCAATTTTTTAGTTATACGGGCTACGGTCGAAAAAGTGGACCTGTCCAAACTATTTTCCATAACGTTCGCTCCCACGTCACTATACCAAATTTCGCCAAAATATCTCAGAAATTGCGACATGTAGCTTGAAAGCAAATTACATGGACAGACCCCAGACGGACAGACAGGCTTAGATCAATTCAGGTTACGATTCTGAATCGATCGATATAATAAAAATTGGGTTCATCTTAAGCCTTTCTGAAAGTTATATACGTCCGCACTAACTTAATATAATACAAGTGGTGTAGGGTATAATAAATAAAAATAATTGTTTTATTAATCATATAAAAATAATTATAGACAACAAAATTTTGTAGCGACCATTGTGCGAATTTTAGCTACGCACTACTTTAAATCAATTAATTTATTATAAATAATGTCGATCGTTTCTACTCAAACTTTTCAAATGATCTTAGAAAATATTCGTATGTGGTATTGGATGAATATTGCTTTTAAGCTATGAGTTAAAGCTTTGGGATGTTGTGGCCATGTTTCAAGAGTAAATAATTTACATTCGTAAATCGTTATTTCAAACTAATCGAGCAATATCTGCTAGGAAATGCTAGTTATAATCGACGGGTGAATTACGCCCACATATATCAAATTAATTTAAAGATTGATTGTGACTTTCCAATAACAAAGAACAGAGGGAAAGAGAGATAGGTCCAAATCGCTTTAGATTCTTATGCAATTTCCCATATGTACTTTGACTGCTGCGAATGCATCTCGCCGCAGAGATTTCTCCTAAGGGAAGTCATCTACTTGCTCTACTTAGGAAACGTCCCCTATTCGTGAAACGCGGTGACCTTTATAGGTGGAGATAGGATAGCGGCCGCAGTTTATGCAGGTCTACGAAAGGTCCCCGATGTTATTGAGGACTCCAGAGTCGTGGGAGCGTTAGTTGAATGATTGGCATTGCTGGAGCGATACTTCTTCGTAAACATTACAAATCTATGTAGAAGAAATTACAAAGCAACCGAGAATGGGTGGGCTAACCGAATGCAAGAGTGGCTAAATGCTGCTTAATATCGAACGTACCTAAGAATTATCGTCTCCACTATGTGGATCACGAGAGTCGGGATATCTACTAATTGTATTCCAAGCATAAAAGATTAGCTGCCAAGCGTACGGAATGTTGGCATGGGAACGACGGAGACAAAGACCTGCTAATTACGGTTTAGCTCTAAGAATTATAATCTGAACTCTGGGCTTCACGAACATCCGGATATCTAGTCATTGTGATCCAGGCACAAAGATTACAAAGCGTACGGAATGTGGGCGTGAACGCGACAGAGAATTGACAGCCGTGATGGCTGCCGTTATCACATAGTAAGATAGGGATTTCGCTTTTTTTAAAGGGAGAGAGTCCATCTTTGATATAGTCACTTGAAATGGAGAAAGCAAGTTATCGCTTGCAAATAAAGCTCAATGAATCGAAAGGTTTCGTCCAATAAAGCCATAGCGGTAGGTGTAGACGTAAAGATCGAAAAGTATCTGTTTATAAACGTAGAGATAAATCTAGTATACTCTTATTTGCCTATAGAGGATGTAAAATTACAAAGGCATTGTCACATAGATATAAACAAATTTGTACATAAAAATTCAATTGTGAATTGAAAATACACCTTAATGGGCGTAACAAATATCGCATTTAATTATTATTAACCCTAAGTTAATGCATTCAATGAGTTGCTCTGTTGATGTTAATGATTGCATTTTTATCGTTTTCTGTTACAGCAAAATAAAAAAATAACAACAAAAAACATGAAATTCTTTATACTCACAATAATAATTGTTGGCGTAGTATTCGCTGGATACGTTGATCTCATTCATGCAGCTACTCTACGTAAGTTCGTCAACACAAAAAGCAAATAACATTTTCAAGCACTTTTTTATTCACTTACTTAGCCGATTACGTTATTCCTTGTAAACGGAACGATCCAAATATAGAGAAGTGTATAGTTAATGCTGTTAATCATATAAAACCACATCTAAAGAATGGCATTAAGGACTTGAACGTCCCAGCAATGGAACCTTTATCATTAGGCACTTTAAATATTT
Organism: Glossina fuscipes; assembly: GCF_014805625.2. Taxonomy (NCBI): domain Eukaryota; kingdom Metazoa; phylum Arthropoda; class Insecta; order Diptera; family Glossinidae; genus Glossina; species Glossina fuscipes. Next base: position 124,616 of record NW_023998436.1, on the reverse strand, counting down.
TGGAAAGCGGCAGTTCGGGTATCAATGTCAAGGCGATAGATCTTAATATTTATGGTGCATCAAATTTCGAAATTCGAAAGTTTAAGTATGTTATAGAAATCTTAAGACCAAGACTAGTAAATGACTTTTGCGCTTTATTCATTTTCCTTTCTCTTTATTTTCTTCCATCGTAGAATAAGCGATGATGGTCTACGATATGATTTCGAATTGAATTTACCTCATTTGGAAGGCGAAGGTCATTATGATATAAGCGGAAAAATTTTAACACTACCCATTAAAGGAAGGGGTCCCTTTACGGGGAATTTTGGTGAGTTTTCTTTCTACTTTTTTTTTTTTTTTGCTATTCTATGGGGTAAGTTGTTTTATTGGTATAAGCACTTCGAATTTTAATGCTAAGGAGAGACTTTCATTGTTAATGTAAAATACAAGTAAAAATGGTATAGTGGGTCACGGCCCTCCATTAAACATCCTGCGCCATCCTACAGTTATTCATATGACGGTTTTTCAAAATAAACCATTATGTGGGGAGCGGTCGAAAGCATGGACCAATCCGAACTATTTTCGATAGCGTTTGTCCTTGGGCCCAAAAGTATCTGTGTATAAAAAATATAATCAAAATATTTCAACAATTTGCGAGCTGGACAAAATACATGGACAAACAGGCTGAGGGATGGAGTGACCATAATTTTTCGAATCGATCGGTGCAATAAAGCGTTGGTCTACTTTACGCCCTACTGGATGTTACATTCGCCTGCTCAATTTTTCTTTGGCAATATCTTCTTTCCAACCCTCATTGGAAAACGTAATACCCCCGCATAAGGTTTGGGCAATTTTTGACTGGCTGCTTCTACAAACTTATCGATACCTTTTATGGCACGGCCATATGATACAAGTAACTTGAGTTCGATCTGCTTCGCAGGTAAAGTCCTCTAAAGTCACTTTCGATTTACGAGCAAAGCTGCATTCAAATAAAAGCAATTCTTTTGATAATTCCTTCCCACCTTTTTTCCTCGTTTTTCAATATGATCAAACATTCAGGAGATGGTATCTCTTGCACCTATAATTTGGTGACGGACAGAAAGAGAGATAAAGGAACAGAGAGTGGCCGTAGACTTGTGGGTGCGTATCCTATCAGTAAGCCTTTACCGATAAAGCTCTTACTAGCTAACTGTGATCGCAGCAAAGCCTACCGCACCGGGATTTGAATAAGCGATCGCTGACTGGATAGCCGCGATTGCTAACTACTCGACTAATCATATTTTGGTTTGCAAGCGAAAATATCCAAAAATTTTTGAGAGTCAGATCAATACTAAAATCAGCTTGAATCAACCCTGAATGAGTGCTTTAATGTGTAGAGCTTCTTAAAGCTAGAAAGAATGAAGAGCCAGAGTAAAGGATTGATTTTGCAAGATTAGTAAATTTTGAGTCTTCATGAACTAAGATCATCCTGCAGGATAGACATACTCTCACTTCAAACGCCTTTTCCGTACCATTCAAAGGCAAAAACTTTTGAAACACACGGAAAGAAGCTTCATGGGTTCTACAAACAATAAACCCTATTCATCAGCATTCAATTCTAAATCGATTTGAGCCGCGTTTCAAGTTTGTCTGTCCCTGGTAAACATTCGCGAAAACTATTTCGATCGATATCAAGTACGGCTAAAGCTTTTGAAAAACTTGCGATGACATGCACGAAATAGGTCGAACCACACACCTACAATACAACCTAAACTGAGTACAACACAGTTCTCCAAAGCGACGAATTTGGACTTTTTGCTGACTACTCGTAAACTGTAGCAGATATAACGAAAGAAAATGCTAATGAATTCTGTGGGTGGTCCTGCTGTACTTTCACAAATATGGAGAAAACTGGCCATGTTTAAACAGAGAAAAAAAGTTCAATTTTTTTTTTTATACCCTATGTCAGTTGTGTTACAAGGGATGTGCGGATGTTAGCAACATCCCCGAAGACTTGAAGTACACTGACCTTTTATTCAGTTAGCGACACGATTTAAGATTGTCTGACCATCTGTCCTTTCATTGGAAGTCTCGCCACGTATATTTGTGTTCAAGCTACAAGTTGTAATTTTGACACAAAGAAGAACGCTGTTGAAAAAGGTGCGGAACGGACCACGTTTTCAATCACTTCTTCTATAAAACCTTATTTTGAAAAATACGTGTATGAATAATTGTGTGATGATGTAGGATATTTTACAGTGGGCCCAGGTCCACTAAAGCATTTTTACTTGTTTTTTTTTTTTTTTTTTTAAGATAAAAGATCCGACTACATTTTCTTACTATCTTCAAATTACTCTCTCTCATTATGCGAATTGTATGCTAGAGGATGGGCCAATTAAGCCAAATTATTCTACTATTTTCATCTTCTAGTAATAATTGTATTTATTGCCCTTTTTTCAGATAATTTCTACGCTTTTGTTAAGCTGATAGTTGAGAAGACAGTTATCGATGGTGAAGAGTATTTACGAGTAAAAGATCTTCAGGTTAAGGTACGAACTGGTAAAGGCAATATAAATCTCCAAAATCTGTTTAATGGCGATAAAACCTTGGGCGATGTAGTCAACGATACAATTAATCAGAATTTCGAGCTATTCACGAATGAGTTAATTGGCCCGATTGAACGCGCTTTAGATAAAAAATTCCTTGCAATCGCTCGTAAAATTATGGAGAATTTTACTTATAACGAACTGTTTCCAACTAATTAATGCGATAACTTATTCATCTGAAAATTTTGAATAACTACTATTTAATTTTATAATATATATACAAATAGAATACTAAAAAAAATGTGATAGCTTTATTAAAAGAAAATTAATGATTAATAAATTTTATAGTATTATAATAAAAGAAAAACATATGTAATCATTTTGAATACGATTGATGGATCGTATCCTACGTTGCGAAATATATGCTTAGGATAATATTTTTATACGATTTGGCAGCACTTAGGTATGCACATATCTAGGGGGGACATTTCCTGAGTGATTTGTCAAAAAAATTTAGATACACTGCCCACTTGCGGAACAACCTACCAACGTTCAAGATATTCTCTTCTTTTTCAACCTTTACTTACCTAGATTCCCGGTTAAATGAAAAGAAGAGAAAATATTAATCGCACTGCTCGGCTTTAGTTTTTTCCCGTCTTCTTTTAGCTGTAATCCTTTCTGACGACTATATCGCATTTCCCCAGGTGGGTGATCAGATATAGTAAAAAAACAAGTAAAAGCACTATGTTGGGCTATGGCCAACTCTACCTGGAGTTATTCATTTAACTACTTATCAAAGTAGCACTTTAATGGGGCCAAAAAAGTGTTTCCCCCCGAACCGTTTTCGAAGGCGTTGGTTTTTGGGCCAAAACATGACGACATTTTTGGTCATTAAATATTTCAAAAATTGCAAACAGGTGTACAAACAAGCATCAGCACAATAAAAAGTGGGTCTGTGTCAAATTTTCTTGCATGTTGCCCATATCCGCACAAACTTACGTAAGTTATGCAGGGTATAAATTGCACGATTAAGAGTAAATATAAAAAAAAAAAAAACTAGACTCTCTTGTCATATGAAGACTTAGCATTTTGATAACCTTTAGGTGCACTGAAATATAAAAAATGCTATCAAATTTTAAAAATTAACCCTTTCATCATGTTAAGGTCTACGGTTCAACAAATTACAGAATTTCGAAAATTAGATTGTTTTGTCTTGTGGAAGCTTATTTTTTGTGGCAGTAAAAAAAAAAGGCCCAGTAATTTCATTGTTTACCGTGGTACTGTACGAACTTAGGCCAAGCTGTACAGCTTTCGGACTCTTTTTTGCTGCACACGGCTGGAGTCACTCTTGTCTTTGGACGTTTCACACGGCCCGCAAGGCCATTCATTACGCTATCCCCTCACGAGGAAATAGTGCTTCCAAATATGGCATCACACAGCGCATCCCCAACTGTGCTTCAGCCCTCTTACACTCCGTTGACCATCAGAATCAGAGTTAGTTTGATGACCTCCATTGCAGGCCTGCCAAATGGGAGAAAGAGGAGCACTATTCCGATATATCCCCTTAGCCTTCCAAGAAAAAACCCTTCGCCAGGTTATAGATAGTAAACCTTAAACGCTTCTTTGCCGTTGACTGTGAAGCTCTCTAAAGTGAGAACCATGAAAGCAAAAGTCAAGGCTTATAGGGAATACCAAAAAAAGCTCAGGGTTTCGGTGCATCTATGATTCTCCGAAGGGTCGAAAAGAAATTATCCCAAATCGATTGGTATAGCGAAAGGTGGGTGTACACCAAGTCCTTCTGAGCATTGTATACATTCGCACAAATTTAATATGTCCTTGTATCATAACTTGTGTAAGGTATAAAAAGATTAAGAAAATGACCAAAAAGATAAAATTTCGTTCTCTATAACATTGACTGGGCTTGGCTGATTACTTCCATTTTTGTATAGTAAACATGGAAGTGTTTATTGTGCATCTATTGCAGTTTATAAGTGCCGATCAAAAATCCAGAAAGAAGATTTTATCTTACAGTGTAGGCATGCATATCCGTCGAACGATTTAGCACACTTTCAACACCAGCCTGAATGCATGAAACTCAAATATCGTTGCCTAATTTGTACGCGATACCTTCATTTTGGCGGCTAGGAGATTGTTTATGAAAGACTTTACAGTTCTGCATAAACTTTAATTCAACTGATGGCTCGTAAAGGTATTATTAAATGTATTATTACGGTTATGGTTTTGCATAGCTCCTCAATGCATCTCTATCCCAAATTTTGAATCGGTTGGGTCCTTCCTGTGCATTTGTTTCTGACAGTGAGTCCGTGAGGCTCATCGTGGTAAGATTCGTTAGAAAAAATAAGTTCACGATAATATTTTTTTAGTATTAATCATTATTTTAAAGCAAACTAAAAAAAAATGTTTTGCAACTGCGATCTCGGGCAATGAAAATATTTAAATTCAATTTTGAAATAAAAGGTCGCCATGGTCCACCTAGAATTGAATTAAATATAAAGAAGTTTACAAAAATCAAAAATTATTATTTATAATAAATATGTAGTCGACTTTCAGGATGATAATTATCTTCTTAATACATATTATAATGAATAAACGTATCGAAAATCGTTTCGCTACTATGAAAGGGTGGTCTTTTTTTTTATTGGAAAATCTAAAAAATATCGTGTATGTAAGGGGTCAAGATTCTTGCATTCATTTTTGATTCATTCAGGTTCACACTAGTCAACTAAGTAGTTAGCCAAGTTTATTAAGCTACTTGAAAAAGAACTGTTAGCATATTGCGAATCATAGACGAGTTCTTAGACATTAACCGAATCAGCAACGATCCCAAAGAGGATAAGATAATGACAATTCTAAAAAGAGGAGATCTAACCGAACTCAAAAACTGGAGGGATATAATGCTCCTTAGAATGGTGGGGAAAATAGTAACGAACATAATAAACAAACGATCATCAGACGCATTATTCCATGACATGAGCAACAAACAAGCCAGCTTCCGTCCCAACAAATCCGTCAAATGGCGATCGCCGCTGTAAATAATCAACAACGACTTTAAGAAGACGTTCGACATCCTCCACTATTCCGAAAGCTCGAACACATATCGCTGCGGAGGCATACGAGAGAGAGAGACTTACATCCCTTTCCAAGACCTTATATGGCAATTTTGAGTATCGCGTCCTACGCGAACATGTGTATAAATCCCAAAATAGATGCCGATCAGAGCTGTCCACTTATCCCCTCTACTATTCATCATGGTCATCGACAATATTATGACAAAAACCACATTAATGCCTAAGGGCATTTCCTGGCGCTTAAATGGCCGCCTCGAAGACTTACTCTACACCTGTCTCATAAATTTGATAATACGCAATAGAAACTGAAAGACGTAGCAACTGAAGCAGCAATTTGTGATTTCAAGATAAACATACCAAGAAAAGTAAGTCCATGAGAGTCAACGCAACAAATACAATGCAGTAAGGACAGCTTGAAGACGTCCAATCATTCTCCTATTTGGATAGCAAAATAACAGCCACCGTGAGCTGGAAAGAGGATGTCGTGAAGCGTGTAAGCAAGGCCAAAGAAGCCTATAGCCAACAAAATTCCACCATATCTCCAAATGCATCAAAATTAATGTCTTCAACAGCTGCGTGAAATCTTTCTCGCTGCACCAATTTCATTGTAATAGGAGCTGTCTGTATGTCTTTAAGGTCTGTTCAACCATCGAGATACGAACTTGATTATATTTAGTACCGCTTAGGGAGGACCGCTGGTTTTAGAGACATTCGTACGTGCTATTGATGATATAGCTAGTTCTGGAGATATGTGGGTGTGACAAATTTTTGTCCAACGGACAATCCACATCCGATTATACCTAAAAGAAATGCACGTACTTTACCCTTATATGAATAGACGAACGGACGAAACCTACTTATCGAACGGGCAGATCATAAGCCCTAAGCCATTATATACCCTACTCTATCTTTGGTCTCCTCCGGCCCATGATTCGCAATGCGAGAGCCTCTACAGGAATTTATATAGCATAGTACTTAACAATAGGACGCTGTTCCACATGGTAATGCCACGAAAGGGATGATAGAACACAATCGACGATAATATAACCCCTTTTTACATCGTAAGTAGCACAAGCTAATTATATGACTGTACCGCAAAATTAATTCATTATCCATGTACAACTACCTTATAAATAAACAAACATATACGAATGAGCTCTGCAATGCGTATTCCTGGAGACGAAGAATTTAAGTACATTCCATGCCTCCTGTGATGGGAGTAGAAAAAAAAAGAAATTCCTTTCCAATTTTTTTTTTTCTTTTTTTTTTTTTTGTTATTTAATAACAATGAATTAAGCGTTGCATACTTGTTACAGACAATACCCAAGCTTTTATTTATTAATCGATATTAAATGTTTATAAGAATAGCTCAACAGACAGAGTAGAGCTCGTCGTTTCATGATTAATAAAAAGAATAAAAACCAACAGCATTTTATTAACAAGAAAAGAATTTGCAAGAAATTAAACAGTTTTAACAATTTTCTTTTTTAATATCTACATACAGTTTTTAATGCACATTATATTAAGAGAGTTTTCGTGTTTGAGTAAAAATAAATTAATTTACATATAAAAGAAGAATAGAGAAAATCAACTTATAAAATAAATACTAAAAAAATATTTATGCAACTTTTTTTTTTTTTTTGAAATTGCTTAGTTGTAAACAAATTAAACAAATGTTTACTAGATGTATAAAAATAAATAAGTAAATTAAAAAAAGAAACTAGTAAAAAAATTACGTTCGGTCGTGACCGAATCTTTTATACCCATCACCGTTATCCTAAAAAAAGGGACTAAAAAAAATGAGAAGAATTATTTTTCATATTCTCTTACAGCGAAGGAGAGCGGTTGATTTTTTATGTTTAGGTCATTCCCAAATTCTTTCTCCCGAAGTCCTAGTCAAAATGTTCATTTTTGCGAACAAGGGATTGTCTATCACAGATACTACACGCTTTTGTAGACGGACAGATATACAAACGTACAGACGGACATACTTAGGTATACTCCGAACTTGAAACTGGCCTAGAATCTATATTCCCGCACATTTGTACAGGCACTACAAATACTACCTTGCCTATATAATATAGCTTGGATATGTTCGTACGATATGTACGTTCAGATTTTGTAGATTTATCTGCTATCGTTTATCATTACTGAGTAAAACAACAATTTTCTGTTTTCTTTTGCATAATAGAGGTGTCATTGTCGGCGTGTCTTTCGAGCGATTTGGCACATCTTCAATACCAACCTACAAGACTCTTTAATATTTCTGCCGAATTTCAAGTCGATAGATTCATTGTTCGGACCAGGATAATGGCATAAAGGCGATCAGACGTACAATCGGACAGGCAGACGGACGGACATGCTTAACTCGGTTCAGAATTTTACGTTATATATATATATATATATAACCTCCTCCCTGTACCCCTCATTTTTTGGCGATGGATATAAAAATTAGAAAATGTTTTAATTCGACTAATGTGTGTGTAGAGAGAATGAATTGTTAATAAATTTAAAGAGAGCAAACTTATCTACAAAGGTCATTATACTGAAGAGGAGTCTTTTCTGTTATATCATTTATCTCTATAAAACTTTATGGAAACTATAAATTAAATTGCATGTTGTATATATGTATATCACGTTAGAAGCACTTTATAAAAGCACCAAATACAAATTGAAAAATTTTCAACAAAAAAGCACTTGATTAAAAACGAATAATTATCAGTAATAAAAAAAAAAAAAAGAAAAACAAAACATGTTCTATAAAACTATAGAGTTGAGTGTATGAGAGCAAATATTACGGATTATGAGGTGTTCGGTTGTTACAATCTCAATAATGATAGAGGCGTGAAGGTAGGAAGGTATGTTTGTAATAACCTTAACAAAAAAAAAAAAAAAAAAAAAAAAAAAAAATAAAAATGTGCTCTTTTTTTTTGGTTTTTTTTTTTTTTTTTTTAAATTTTTGAATCAAAATTTTTAATCCAACGCTATACCCTGAATCCAAGCACTTAAATCACTACCGTCCGACTCTAAGATAATCTCATTAGGTTCCTCTTTGCCTAAGAGACTTTGGGCAGCCGTACGACCACTTAAATAGGCACCGTGCACAGTTGAATAGAAATTGGAGTGCGTATGCTCACCAGCAAATACTACAGCGGGCTATAAAAAAATATATAAAACATAATTTTATTTTCTGTCTGTCTGTCTGTCTGTTTAAATTTTACAAGTTACAAACCTTTAAAGCCTGAGAACTAGCGTAAAGAGGTTGTGCCAAATTTTCTATATCTTCTTGTAAAGCACCTACCGGTATTGAGGTATACGAGCCTTTGGTAAACATTTGCGATTTCCAACTAGTGCTGCATGTTTAGAAAAATTTATCTTCTATTTTTCAACTTAATCATGTGTTTTATTAATTATTCCCTTACTTACCAAACACATTTTTTTGGTTTCGGTACGCAAGGATCTTGTAAAAAAATTCTTAAAATTTCTGTACACTTGTCGGCGACAACTTCGTCGTCTAAGGTTTCCATATACTCGGCTTCGCGTCCCGATATCCAACCCAATAGTAAAGTATCCGTTACTTTGGCAAACGAATAGATTTTCTTAAACCAATTTTTACTTAAATAATCATTTGAGGAGTCAAGTTCCGCATTAGAAGAGGCATTAAGATCATATTTGTCATCGTCCCAAAGCAGCATAACTTCGGAAATATCCGCATTCAAAAAGGGCCGATCATATTCCAAATAAATTTTATCTACAGTTCCAAACATTAAATGCTCTATGGCCTCTTGCTTGTAATGCGGCAGTTCAGGATCAAATAAAGTTTTATGATTTTGCTTTAGGACACCCAATGGTACGGTACATATCACATGTTCCGCTTTAAAGATACTGCCATCTTCACAAGTTACTTGTATTGGATAATCGTCATTGCAATCCGATTCAGCCGAACCACCACGTGAAGGACTATTATTAACTGTCGTCGATGTTATTGAACCGGCAATTGGAAATTCCGTAACTGTTTTCTCGGAATCATCGGAATCTTGTTCGCATTCGGAACCCTCGTCTACTGTATCCAAACCGGTTAAAGTCTTTTTCCGTTTCCAATGGATTTTTTTAACCGGGCACTTGGTTATAATCGATTGTTTGCATATTTCAGCGGTTAATGGTCGCAGTATCGAACTGTAACCAGCTGGTAAAACAATATTACCACCTTGTAGTTCCGTATAACTACCTGTTGATAATGAATTCATGTAAATCATTTGATAACTTTTTTCTTTCCATAAAATAAATCATTGACACGCATTTACCTAATTCCAAAAGATCTATTTCATTCATATCGTGACAGCCTGTTATACAAGTTTCACGTTTCAGTAAACAATTAAAAATCAATTGTTTCAAATGTTTCTCTTTAGGATCGTCCAGTGTATTTAAATAGATTTGAATTTCATAATTAATATGCTCGCCGACACTATTAATATCAGGTGGAGGACTGTACTGACATAAAAAATACTCATCGCAGCGGCGTAAAAAGCATACGTATGCCTCATAAATTTCTTGCAATATACTGAAAGGAACTTGTAAACCATCTTCAGTGGTAGCGATGATTTTATGCGGTTTAGGTATATTAACCACACTGACTAGACCGTGTTGAACGGCTATTTCAAAAATCGGATTACCCAAAACACCGTGTATCCAATTGGCACCGAGTTCAACCTGCAATCATTCAGAAAATGCAAAAACACTTTTAACATAAGTTTAACTAAAACTATAGAAATATGAATATCTTTGATATCAACACGATCATGTATTATATTTTGTTTTCGAAAAATTATTAGTGCTTACATGTTTTCAGGTGAATGTAATCTTAACGAGGTTCCCCTACTTCGCAAGAGATATTATTATAGAAGCAGCAATTGCTTCACCAAATTAGAAACTCTTGCGTCTATGCATTTTCTCGTAATGAAAGTTTGATAAATGTTGATCATGAGTAATGTGATGGCATATAAACAATGTATTTTAGGAAATTGGGAAAGTCTTTGGGATTTTTAGTTTTGGTTTAAATACATTTTGAAGATGAAAACAAAAATCTCACCTTTCCCACAACAAAACAGCAACAAGAAAGTGGGAGAGTGGGAGAAAAATGAAATGCAAAATGTTTTTCGGAAATGCTCGTCTTTAAAATACTATGCAGATCGGTCAAACACGACTCGTATTATTATCTTAAATGACTCCGATCGCTAAAGCGGTCGAATATAACCGCAAATCGTCCGCCTGACTAGCCGCAATTACGAAGTCAGCTTTCGCGGATCCAAGCCTTTTTTTACTCTTAACTATAGTCAGCGCTTGGTCAGTAAAGGCCCAATCAATAGTTATTGACTGGGCATAAACCCAGTAGACAGCCACGATCTTTTTATTTTTTCTCTCTTCTTTCTGGCAGTTATCGTGTTATCGGAATAGAAGGCAGCCAACGTTGATGAAGCAACTGTTTCGATGCATATTTGAAAGCTTCACATGATGGAATCTATCATCATCATGATTGGATTACCAATAACTTTTATGGATTTTCTATCGTAATATTAGGTAAAACTAGTAAATACTCTACGATAGGACATGGTCCACCATTATGTACACAGCACCTACCCTACAGTTATTTATACAACGACTTTTCAAAGAAGGGCATAATATCGGAGGTGGTCGAAGAAGTGGTCCAATCCGAAACATTCCCAATTGCGTTAGTTCGTTGGCCAAAAGGATCAGTGTACCGAATTTCCTCAAACTATCTTAAAAACTGCCGGATGTAGGGCAAATAATATAAAAAACAAGACGGGCAGACGGACGGACAAACCTAGATTGACTCAGGAAATGATTCTAGGCGTGATTCTGAATCGATCGATATGTCAAGTGTTGCATACATCCGAACAAATTTAATATATCCTTATATCATATGTGGTCAAAGTGATGAACGACGAGAAGCCTCCTCGGGTAAAATAGCAAACTTTATTATTTAGATGGGTAGAATCAATTTATCGATTGATTCAACAATCCAACGTCCATGTCGAAGGGAGCAGTCACCACACGCAATAAGCGCATATATATTCCTTCAAGCCAGCAAATGTTATTGCGCTGCGATTGTCATGATGATGAAGATTGTAATGAACACTTTGCTCCCTTCGAGTTATCCAAAACAATTTGCAGTTTGGCTACTATGAAAGATCATAGTTTATATAGAAGTGCCAGCGTTGTGGATCATTGTTTGTTAAATATCTTAACTTCAAGACAGTGATTTATGAATAGACGCAATAAATGCTTCGGACTCTTAAATAACTAACTTTATAGTTCACTATTTAAGTTTGCGTAGAAAACCTGGAAGACTAGACTAGACCTTGACACATTTTCATACATATGTATATTTATGTTTCCATCAAACTTGATTTGATTATAATAAGTTAATGAATACGATTTTAATGACGGTACCGAAATTAGTTATAAACATAACTGCAATTTATAATAAATTAATAAACAATCGTTGTTTATATGGCGTTCATATATAGTAAATGCATCGAGCAAAAAATAAATACATAAACAAACAAATCAACCCACATTTTTGCGAACGTACACATGCACAAATGAATAATGCAAAATAACAAGTAAGAAAATTATATTCGGTCTTGACCGAATCCGCTACACCCATCACCATTATCCTAGAACAGACAAAAAAGTAAAAGAATTAAATTTTTATGCTCGGTAGTATGAAGTGGGCGCGGTTGATTTTTTATATTTTCAGAATAAAAGTGGAAGTTTATGTGTAGTTTATCAAGTTTAGTCGCACAGGCATGTGGCCCTTGTAGACATATCGTTTGAAAAGCTTAAGTCATTTTCAAAATCTTTCAGAAATTTGTAACCAATACCTTCATTGCTGCAAACAAGAAAATGTCTACCACGGATATTACACAGTGGGACAGAAGGACAGACGGACAGCGTTACGTGCATTTCGAATTTAAAATTGACCAAGAATTTATATACTTTATGGGATTGTTGAAGATTTTACCTGGGCGTTAGGAAGGTATTGGAAAAAAATGAAGTTATGGGACCTTATAGCACTGGGTAGGCGTGGCCCATTTTTTTGTACAGGGATTACATCACCGCACTTACGCCAGCGGGTTGTAGATTGATTTGTTGTAGTTTATGAGTAATGAGCACAAAACCAAATTTTTATTCCTTTTGAAAAACAGAGATGTCACTGTTGGCATGTCATTCGACTGAATTGGCCCATTTTCATTGCCAAACTCCTTGCTTCCAATTTTTCCGCCAAATTTGAACGCGATAACCTCATTTTTGCGGCCAGAACAAATGACATTACACAGACGGACGGACAGACATGCTTAAATCAATTCAAAATATGACACTGATCTAGAAAGCTTCCTGAACCTTCCTTCGGAACTTTACAAATGTTTTGACAAACTAAATATACCCCTCATCCTCCGGGAATGGATATAAAAATGATATTTGAAGAAGACGACTTAAGACGCGTCTGGAATACACATTACCACGTACATCCTTGTGATTTTTCATTTTGACTGGGGACCAGAAGGTTAATTGGTATATTCATGATCATTGCGAATACCCGCATTGACGTAGACATGCCCCTTAACCTACTTTGGTGTAGCAGCCAAATACCAAGCCTCTCTTTGAATCTAGCTTTGTACAAATGGTTTAAAACTATTTTATGATCGATCTTTAACTCTTGGTCGATGCTCCGAGTGGCTAACATGCCGGCCAACTTCGATCATTTCTGTGATTTTATCGACGTTATTGAGGAGGGGATTATCTGTGCGAGATACATCTTTAACATCAAGAATACCTGAACGAAGTCGACAAAACCACAATATATCGATCATTACAAAGAAATAATGGATTTCTTTTTCCCTAACCTGGTATGAATAACTATATTAAAGGAAGTTCTGATATATTATTAGACCAAATTGTGTAGCGATCCTTTTAAGCGATCTTTCAAGCTGAATTATACGGATTGGTTTCTCTTTATTATTGAGCATCTTGACGTTTCAGGGTATATACATATTTTGTCGTTCAATCTTTTGTTGTATCTATCGATACAGAAAACAATTCAGAAAGCAACTCCGATTCGATTCAAACATGTCTGTCCGTATGTCCGCCTTTTTTTCTTGTGTTCAATCTGGCAACTTTTGAGATGTTTCGATGAATTTGGTATACGGACATATTTTAGCCCATGAACGAAAGTTATTGAAAATGATATGGATCGGAACCTACTTGACCATTTTCCATGTAATAACTCATTTTGAAAAGTCATTATTTAAATAAATGTAATTTGATGTGATATATTTTAGGGCGGGCCATGCCCCACTACATTGTTTTTACTTGTTGCTTATCCCCCTTTTCCGTTCATAAATTTAAAAACTAATGAAAACGATCGAGCCATTAGTAAAAATCCCTACATATATTTTCTCATGGAAAGTGCAGTCAAGCTGAACACAGAAAGAAAGTGATTATCCAGGTCGATATTGCTAAGACATATCGTGTATGCACTAGTTGTAAATATTGGAAAATTCGACCTAAGCAAGGTGTGAATAACTTCTTTACTGTCAATTTGTATCAAAATCTACAAAGTAAACTACACAACATGTACGATACACACCATATAACACATAATCAATATACATCGAGCGAGTAAATTTGGTTTGGTTTGGACATACCATAAGGAGTACGAAGACCTATTATTCAAAGCGGGTACTACTTCTTTGAAAATGATTTTATTTGGCTAAATAAAATTCTAGGTTTATGAATCAAAGTTATACGATCCCCATTATCTACTATATAAATGCTCTTCAATGGGGATCAAAGTAAGCGCACCTACTTTTTGTAATAGAGATAAGCAGTATGCACATATATGTTAAAATGTAAATATAAAGTCTTACAACCAAAATAACTGAAGCGAATCAGCAAAAGTTGTCACTCACATACTCGCTTAACTGGCTTCGTCAAGGTTCAGTGGTTGGGGGCGTTTAATAAACTCGCTGCAGCGAACTAATTATGCTTACACATGCTATTAAAGCACAAGTAATTTCTTTTATATTTAAAGAAAACTCTACATCCGTTGGTATACTGTATACTTAAATACTACAATCGGCATCGATAAGTAGGAAAGTTATATACGCCTAGGAATGGAGCAACATGTCGCATGACTACTGAAAACATATTGGTGATGAATTTGAATGAGAAAAATATATTTAATAAAAAAAATTGATGTTCGAATTGATCACCTTAAGCGGAAGTATCCTAAAAAAGAGGTTTTTTATACCCAACGCTGAAGGACATTTTGTCAAAATGTTTGCAATGCCCTGAAAGAAACTTCAACATCAGGTTCTGAATCGATTTAAGTATGTCCGTCTGTCCGTCTGAAAAATATCTGTTCTTCTGGCTGCAAAAATTAAACTATCGACTTCAAGTTTAGCAGCAACATTGGAAGTTCTTGCACGCAGGCTGTTATCGAATTTGATCGAAGGACACGCCCACAGTACCACGTAAATTAAGAACATTTCAGTTTTTCAAATAGAAAAAGATGTGGTTTTTTCCTCACTACTCTGGCACCTGTAAAAATATGGGGAAATTGATCACGCCTACGCAATATTATATATAGTATATCGTAATATAAATTTTTTACCTTTGTAAGGCGCAGAAGCAGAAGCCTCATAAAATCCGATAAAATAAAGAAATTCTTGACCAATTTCAAATTCCGAATGCGCCTAAGCATGTCTGCCCATCTGTCCAAAATTGTAGTATCCAATAGAAAAAGATTATGAAAATTTATTTTTTTCCCTTGGAGAAACTTCTGTTGTTCCTACCAAGTTGATAACTTCGTTTTTGCGACCAGAAGACAACCACGTAGAGATTACACAGACGGACAGATATGGTTTACTTGCTTTATACTTTCACGCTGATCACCTGATCAATGCTGCTCCTTCATATTCCATTTATTTGATTTAAGTGATTATAGCTTATCACTTAGCTGATGATATAAGTTGACGCTGCAATTGTGTTGCATGATTTGTGCACGTCTTAACAATTACATCGATTCTTTATTCCCTTTTCCGGCACTTGTTAGCAAATTGTTTGAATGTATTTACAAATGGTTATTTGCGTTTTTATATATATGTAGTACAAACAATTGTTTGAATATATTTACATGCAGTTGTGTGATGATCTGCTTTGTATATTTATTGGCTATTAAATGTTTTGTTAACAACAGTTTGGACATTAAACTAAAGCTTCATGCAAAACTGGAGCGTGAAAGTAAAATTTAAGTACGTATGTAATACATACACTTACGGAATAACAATAAAATACATTTTGCAAAGTTTTGTGTAATTGAACACTTGCAACGAAATATATTTTTTGTTATTTTGAAAATTGTTGTTAAGTTTTGCATATTTCAAGGTGATTTGTAGTTTCCTTGAAAGAGTTTAGAAGAATATAAATGCGCGTATGAAGATATCATAAACTTAATTGGTTTAACTGATGGCCTCAACCTTTACGCGCAAGCAAAAGGGAATTGAAAAAAAAACGGGGAAGGAGTTCGAATCGAATCTTTTAATACCCATCGCAACGTTGTGGACTGTACTTCATTACGGGACTAAAGCCGGTATATTGATTCTACATCGTATCGATCATGCGATATATACTAGAAATTAGAAAAAGATGATCGGCCACTTTATCCTTCTGTTGATAGCCGCAGTGCCGAAAGGTTATAAGTTGTGAAATCTGATCCGTGCATATTAACTAACGTGACGAGCCATTCTGGAATAATTATCTCTTATATATGCATACGTACGTACATATATATATTTTTATATAAATGGGTAGATATAAATACATGGTCTAATTTTTTACATATATGCCTGTATATATATTAAATACATACACATGCATCCATTTATATAGAAATATATATACGTACTCATGTATGCATATGTATAAATATATTTAATCCAATAGACATATATCCAATAATTATTGACTTATATATATATATATATATTTATATATATAGGTGTGTGTTTTGACTTCCTGAATAATTCAAAGATCTACATTTACAAGGTCCAGCTTGTTTATATCAAGTTTTTTCAGCATTATTGGAGGAAATCTTGATGAGATTTAACATATTTTCCAATTTCAAACAAAGATTTCATCAAGAAGAAAATTAAGATCCAGTACGAAAGCTGTAACCTAAACGTTCTCAAGGCAAAGGGAAAAATTATCATTTAGCTAAGAAATTCTTCGAATCGATTTAGCTCTCCTTTGAAAGAGCTATGCCGGTTAATTCCTTCAGACAAGGTTTTAGAACCGCAAAAGGCATTCGGAGGCAGATAGGAACAAATCTATTGCATTATTGGCTTTAAACTTTATGTCTAGATTTCGATGTATATTTTAAAAAACCATCATCAATAGATAGAAAAATTCAAATGTAAACAAAAGAAATACTAATAATAAATGGAAGTCTATCCTTGTTAATCCAAAAAAAGAAAAAAGAGCACTTTTGCTGAATCAACTAAAGAATAATAGAATCTTTAATGGTTCATATTAAATGAAGCAAAGCAGATTAAAAAACAAATCAAATAAAAAAATTTTTAAAGAATATCAAGCAAAAAAAAAGGGGGAAAGCGTTAACATTGTTATAAATGGGAAAGAAAATTATTAAATGTGCCAATCTAAGCAGGAAATAAACTCTTGCAGGCATGAGCAAATTTTATTTGCAAAAAAAAATAAGCCCTAAATTTTAAAAATAACTTTCGATATTTTTCGCAAAAGCAAAAAAGAACGATAAGGAATCAAAAAAAAAAAAACAACATTATTCATCCTATAGGAAATTTTTGTTTTTTCAACTTACATAACTGAGTTGTGCGTCGCTTATACCATATGCAAAAAGAAAAAAGTTTGGATGGAGAACTTACTTTATGTTTAGCCATCGGTATGGACACAATACGACCACCGATACGACCACGAGCCTCTAAAATACAGAAGTTATTACAGCCATTTTGCAATAAATGATTAGCAGCCGATAGTCCCGCGACACCAGCTCCAATAATTAAAACCTTAAAATTTGTAGGCTGGAGAGCTGTAGCACCTACTTCACTGCTGTTGGCATGCTCGTCCGTTGGTGACGGGGCAGGTGTACGCGGTGTTTTATCGTCCATAACAAGCCAGCGTTAGATGAATATCCACAATAATAAATAATTATTATAGTTTTTCAGTATTTTCAGTGCATTTATTTGCTTCCTTAAATATATTATCTGTTTCTGAAAAAAAAAGAATTCACAAACACACACTTTGTTTTCTTCTATATGGAAATTTCTCTATTTGTTCACCAAAATGATTGGAATCTCATGCATGCGCTGTGGTGGTATATAGTGAAACTCTCACTTTTTCTTCACTTCTCTTCTTTTCATTGTACTTTGTTTTTATTTATTGAAATTTTACGGATATTAATTGCCTCACGTAATAATACGCTAGCTTATGATTTATCAACACATTTCTAAACAATAAAATAACACCGGCTAAAATCGCTCACACTTAACACACTTAACGTTAATGTTTCTTTCCTAATACTAATAAGAAAATTGCACAGCTTTGTGAAGAAATTTTCTAATAAGTTTATGAGAAATATATCTCTTCATTCATTAATTACGAAATGACGGTCATTAAATCTAGAGAAAGCTAAACAAAACTAAAAAGAATGAAGAAAAACATCTGTACATCTTTCCTAAGATTTATTTACAATGTTACCAGCATTGAGATTCGCAATAATACTCTTATTGAATATGTACATGTGGCAGCGTTATACTCTTGCGGCTGTTTTTTGCAAAACGAATTGATATTTTTTTGTTTTTCCGTGTTAAGCAAAATAATTTGTTTATTAACACATTTAGAGGTGAGACTAATTTTCTTAACACGGTTTTTATTCAAGCAAAATGGCTGTTCGTCTAACGCAGAGAGTATTAAAAACTCAAACTCCCTTCTTAAGTCGGGTAGGTAAAAAAAGCAGATAAATAAATTGAATGATTAATTAAACTAAATCAAAAATTACATAATTTTATTCAAAGAGATAAAAATTAATATCTTTAAATTGTTATCATATCAAAAAATTAAAGGGTTATCCCATGTTGGTAACCAAGGAGAAGACAGAAGATGTAGCTCATACCAAAACAGCTTTACAGAAGAAATTAACGGTAGGTTGTATTGTATAGAGTTTATTATTCCATGCAAAGAACGATTATTTCTCCGTCCTCTTTTGTTTTTTTTTTTACAGAGAACCGATATCCCTTCAGCTCAATACGGTGGACGTCATGCAGTTACCATGCTGCCAGGTGGAGGTATTGGCCCTGAACTAATGACCTATGTTCGAGATATATTCGCTTTTTGTGGGGCGCCAATTGACTTTGAAGTCGTAGAAATTAATCCCTCTACAGAGGGCAATGAGGATTTGGAGTATGCTATAACTTCGATTAAACGTAATGGTGTAGCTCTTAAGGGCAATATTGAGACAAAATCTCAAAGTTTAAGCGAAGTGTCGCGTAATGTGGCAATCCGTAATGAATTGGATTTATTTGTAAATGTAGTACATTGCAAATCGTTTCCGGGTATCCCAGCACGGCATAAAGATGTTGATATAGTTCTTATACGTCAGAATACCGATGGTGAATATGCTATGTTGGAACACGAATCGGTGAAAGGTGTAGTGGAAAGCATGAAAGTAGTGTCTTTGGAGAATGCTGAACGTGTGGCGCGTTTCGCATTCGAATATGCTCGTCAAAATGGACGTAAAAAAGTTACCACCATTCACAAGGCCAACATTATGAAATTATCGGATGGCTTGTTTTTGGAAGTTGCGAAAAAAGTGCATAAAGACTATCCAGAATTAGAACACAACAATATGATCATTGATAACACTTGCATGCAATTGGTATCTAATCCGCATCAGGTAACGTAAAACAAATTTATAAAAGATTGTTCTGCTCTTTGTGACAGAAATATGGCTCTGCATAAGCAAGAATAACTTTGACAAGTGCGGAAGATAGTAAGGAGTTACATCCATGTTCTACGTTCCATCCGTCCATCCGTACTTTCGTAAACATAACAGTTGACGTATAAATTCTTAGCTGTAGGCACATATAGTATGTATACACATACACATATATATATATATATAAATTGCGCAGAAATAATTTGAAAGTTGAGGGCAAGCTGTTTCCGTTTGGGCAAGTGACACGTATCCGCCTATGCGATAATTGTAGGATAAATGTATATCAAAATTTTTAATATATAAAAAAGTAATTATTCCCTAAGAAATTTATTCATAGACAACTGTTTTTAATTGAGTTCCGCCTTATCATTAATGTATTATACCCACCCACCGAAGGTTGTGAATTATAATCACCTTGTTTTTTTTTATCATGTATGTAATATCCAAAAGGAGGCTTCATAGACTCTATAAAGTGTAAATATTCTTGATCAGCGTGAAATTCTGAGTTGATTTACCCATGTTTGTCCACCTGTGTGGTGTTTGTTTTTGCCACTCTCCTGATCGCCAGAAAGAAAATGTCGACTTCAAACTTGGTAAAAACATTGGAAGCTCTTGCACGCAGGTTGGTACTGAAAATGGGCCAAATCGATCAGTGCTAACAGTGGACCAGAAACTGAAAGCAACTCCGTTTTTCGTAGCAAAATTTTACGGGTTCGCTCGTCACTCGGAAATTATAAAAGTTAGAAAATTGAAGATTTCCACATTTATTTTATGAAACACTCTACTCCTCCTACTCTTAGACAGCGCGATTATTTTTTCCTTAGTAGTACTGGCGATAAGGGGGGGGGGGGGGGGCAAATAGAAGAACATGAAGAATAGATTGCGAAAAGCATAGTGGTGGGTATGCGGTATTCGGCCTTTCTCGAACATAACTTTCTTGGTTGTTTATTATCTGCCATTATCAAAGTTCCCAAGAGAAAATAGAACACTGGATATAGTTCTCATAAACTGAGCTTATGCGAGGTGCATCGAGCGAATATGGTTAAAATTGAATACTAAACCTGCATTTGTCGTGCGAATGAATAAAGCCCTCTGACTTGTTCTAATTATAAATGTAATTATTATTATTTTTTAGTTTGATGTCATGAACATGCCAAACTTGTATGGTACCATTGTTTCAAATGTTATTTGTGGCTTAATTGGCGGCGCTGGTTTACTTTCGGGCCGTAATTATGGCGATCATGTACGTATATACATTCAATAGCATTTTAAATATTTTTAATTTTTTTGTTTGTTGCTAGTATGCGATCTTTGAGCCAGGCACGCGTAATACAGGCACAGCCATTGCTGGTAAGAATATTGCCAATCCAGTTGCGATGATTATGGCAAGCGTTGATATGCTTAATCATACTGGGCATAAGGAACATGCTCGTATTATCAAAGATGCTACGTATGAGACTGTGGTTACCAAAGGTGTGCGCACGCCAGGTATATATAAAATAATTGTTGTTACTGAGAGCAAAAAACTTATGATTTTCTTTTACATAGATTTGGGCGGCACAAACTCCAGTACCGATGTTGTTAAATCGGTTTTAGATATTTTGTCTACACGTCGGGTCCATTGGTAAATTTTACGTTTCTAGAAGCTAAATGTTAAATGTTTTCTATATTTTTGTTTTATTTTATATTATAACTATTTAACTGATTATTCTTGTATTCTTGTAGTGTCTAAAATTGTTAACTGGTCCCTAGTGTTCTTTTTTTTTTTTTTGTTTTCTTCTAAAGTATTTTCCTGTTTCCTTTTTGCTTAGAAACAAATTTCTATATCCACTTGCTTTAAATATTTTTGTTTATAACTTATACAAAATGCTTTTTCATTTTTATTTTGCATTTTCATATATTGTTTGCGTCTTATATACACGTATAATCTCGCTTATTGAATTAATCTTCAAATAACTATATATGCCTTATCGTAACGCCTGAAACCTATAAAGTATGTAATTAGCTTAGACTACGTCTAGTAACGATCTTGCTTATATTAAATTTTAAATTCTTTTAACAAGTTTTATATTAATTATTAGTTGAATATCTGGTACAGATTTAAAATGAAAGTACTTTGGTTATTGTAAGCGTTTTTGTTGATAATTGAAACCATACGCACAACAAGATATGTTACAAGATGCATTACGTGGATAGTCCGCGACTAATCATTAATTCATTCAAATTGTTGTCTAAATTTTTTTTTTTTATGTGATTTTTTGTGTTTGGCTCCAGTATCGTTGAAAAGTGCTGAATAATATGACATAAGTAAATTCGTGCAGAAGCTGGAATATTGCTGAGTGCTCCAAAGAGAAAAACTTTTTGCCCCTCAAGCAGGTGCAGAATTTTCTTCAGCTTTACGCCCTAGAAAAATTTGGAATCAAGTTGACTGCTGACCTAACGCCTAGCAAATAAATTAGGATAAATAAGGATAACGACCTACAGCTTAGTAAAACAAGAACATTATAGTCAGGCAACGTAGACCATTAAATATCCTACACCACACTGTTTAACACAATTCTGTCGACTTTTCTGCTTTCTGCCTTTTTGTCGCATGAATTCCAGTTCTCTTTATATGACAAAGGGTTCAGAAAATTTCCCCATCCGGCTCAAAGTTTTCATACCGGAATGCCGAAATGCTGCTACTTAGCTACTTTTGCAGAGAAATTTTGAAAATTGCAATTTTTTTCCACATAAAGTCTTTTCAAAACAGGGCGTTACATAGAGAGTGGTTGAAAAAGTGGATCGATCCGAACCTTTTGTTGTTGTAGCATTCATTCTTGTGTCAAAACTGGTCACTGTACCAGTCATCAATTTCATCAAATTATCTTAAAAATTACGACCTGTCGCTTCAACACAATTTTACATAGACAGACGAACAGGCTTAGATCAATGCGGATTATGATTCTGAATAGATCGGTATAATAATAGGTGGGTTTATATTAAGTCCTTCTGCGTTTTCAACACTACGCACTAACTTAATATGTGCTGTACCACAAATGGTGTAGGGTAGAAGTATTAATTCGCACCAGGCAAAATTCCCTAAATAATAAATGTTATCCGCCCACAATCAGCAAAAAACTGCCATCTTACCTAATTAAAGAACATTGATATGAAGACACTTATTAAGACGGACTGAGTTTGAGGGCAAGATATGCTCATTACATGCGAATTATCAATGCGAGATATTTATCTGGTTCTTCGTACAAATTTACAAGAGAAGAACTAATTAAATCAACAAACATAAAAGTGACTTGCAATATACAACAGATTGTTCACATATTTACGAAAATGAATTAAAACTTCATCCAAACCAAGCTTACAATAATCGAAAAATTGTTAATAACCATAACCCGTAGTATAAATTGATAGAAAACTTGATAGAATTACAGCCTTGCGATATTTTAGTGTAAAAATTATCCTGATCGTGCAACCAACATGCTTCCTCTATAACACACTTCTAAAATTTTTTATATTCATAAAAAATATGTATATGCGTATTTGATCAGATTGAGACACTGAGTTGACTTAAGCATAACCATTTAATCTTTAGCGCACTCACCCACTTTACTGATGAAACATGTGCAATATTGGTACTTTTTTCCATATAAAAAAAAGTAAAAATGCTGTAGGCGGACATGATCTTCCCTTAAATAGCCTACACCGCTTCACTTGATACAATTATTCATGTGACGGCTTTTCATAATAACGTTTTAGATGGGTAGTGTTCGAATCTGAACCATTTTCATTGGCGGTCGTATTTGGACCAAAACACGTCAGTATACATCATCAAGAAATTTTAAAAATAGCGGCCTGCCGTTGAAATGCAAAAAAATAAGAAAGACAGACGAACAGACAAACTTACATTGATTCAGAAAGTGACTGAATCCTGGATTCCGTGTGTCACATACATTAGCACAAATTCAATTTACTCGTAAAACAAGAAAGACAGACAGACAACATGTGTATAGCCTGTCTTAAAACTATCTGCGTGCTTCACATATCCGCACAAACTTATTATAAATTTAAAACAAGACGGACGCGCAACACCGGTATAATAGACGGTGAGCTTATCTCAAGTTCTTATGGGTGTTGCACACATCCGCACAAACTTAACATACGCTCAGTACAAGACTAACAAATGGACGAAGAACATCGGGATAATAAAATGTGGGCCTACCTCAAGTCCAAGCACAAACTGAAGATACGCCTAAAACAAGACGGATAGATGGACGGACAACATCGTTATATTAAAATGTGAGTCTATCTGAAGTTCCTCCGGTTATTGCTTGCATATGAGCAAGTGTCACAAGGATCTAACAACTTCTGTGTACTTACTAACAACTCTTCCTATAGCTAATTTTGATGTCTCGGTGAAACCTATCTATTTGGTACAGATTGAGTTGACGGATATCGAATGCGAATAAAGTAAATTAATAAAAAAAAAATTTTGTATATTAACCTATAGAATTCTATCTTCACCTGTATTGTTTTAAAAAGTATGTTAGTGCAATTTTGATTTTATATAGCTACTTCTCCTCTTTGTATTTTTAAAGTGTATAGTGTTTTGTGTGTAGTGCTTTAAGATAGTTTTCCAAAATTTTTAAAAACATACATCATTTAATCAATTAATTATTGGAAAATTTTGTTTTCTCTCTTCCCTGGCATTTTCTTGATTCTTTTTTTCCCCTCACCCCAACGACAACAAATACACAAAATTCTTCCCCCCCCCCAATCCCCAAAACATTCTGGATACAGGCCCCATGGAAACTTTTTTAGCCAATTTTAACAAATATAATAAGCGAATGAATGCAAAACACTATTTTATTACTCTCTATTAATCGAATCCAAATAAGATTCTAAGCGGATCGGTCAAGTCTTTTAAAGTGTAATTTCTTATAAATTTTTGTGGAAAAAAAAAAAACAATAAATAATCAATACCAGAACTAATAATCTATAACAATCAAAATCCTCTTATTAATATATGTAATAATGTGTGTCAAGTCACTTTAAAAAACTGTTTTATAAATTCATATTTGTCTAAAATAATAATAATAAAAAAGAAACTAAAATTGGAAAATGTTTTTTTGTCTAAACTTACTAAATAATAATGCTGTCTTTATAACTCATGCAAAAAAAAAAAGGTAAATTAAAAGAAAAAAAACCCAAAAAGTTCTCCCTTAAAGCAATCCTTTAAAATATCCAAATATTTTATCTTTGCAGATAATGCATCCTCTCAAGTGCTACGTCCTCTCGGAAGATATCATTAGGCTTGTGATTAAAATTGCAGAAAAAAACTATTTTTTCTTTTTTTTTTTTTTGCATATGAAATGCTTACCCAACTTTGCATTTATCTATAGGAACCGAGATGTAAAAAAGAATTGTATTTAAATTCTGCAAATAAAAAGAATAAATTATTAAAACTTCTTTTCTTTCTTTTATTATTTATTTTATAACTTTTCCAAGCAAGGAAAACATCCTCGCTTTCAACATTTTTCTTAGTATAAACGAAACATACGAAAACTGTTGTTGTTTGTTGTTGTTTTTATTTTTATTTCAAATTTTTCAAATAAAAAAAATTTTTTTACACTTTAGAAACGTAGTTTTTGGAAAAACCACTTGTTTTTGCCTTCTTTATATGACGTCTCAAATTTGACACGTGTTTGAAAACGATGCGTTTTCCTTTTAACTGGATCTTTTAGATCCTTGGCCGATAATTTATCAAATGTAATTTCGCTGGCGGTATATCGTGTGGGCATCAGATGATTGTAATTTAGAAGCTTTAAAAATGGCTTTATTTTCGATTTTTTCTTCAATTTAGTTTTACCCATTTGTTTAGTAACTTTACGTGGATATCTATCAATGCCGGCTACTAACGCGTGACCAAATGGTTTCTCGCCTGTACCATCATCAACAGTCTTGACAATAATCGCTTTACGGCCAGCGTAACGTCCACTTAGGACAATTACAATTTTATTTGGTTTCATAATTTTCCTCATCTTGATGACTGCATCATTTCAACAATGAGTTTCAAATACACACAATAGTACACATATATAGCGTAATTTATTTATTCCAGAAATTGTTGCACATCCAGCCATGAAACAAAACAAATGTAAACAATAAATCAATTTCCATATTCTCTCTTTTTCCTTCTTTAAAAAAGGCGTCAATCAAAAAAATCAAGCGAAATTTCGCACTTTAGGAAAATGTTAACGTATTTTTTACAGCTGTTTTTCTATCTTTCTTTTATCTTTTTTGCTTTATTAGGAGAATAGAATTTCCTCTCGCTGTGAGGTTTTTTTTCCTTTGACTTATATAATTTTGTACACTTTTTTCGGTAATAATCATTCACACGCACAACTTAATAAATCATTTGATGTATAATTAATACATTTCTTTACTTAATTTGCGGAATTTCACTTGATTTTTTCGATTAAATTTAGAAAATTGTTTTAAAGCACTTACAGGCTTATACGGCTGACCGGATATAGAGAAAGGAAAAAAGGTTGACATTTCGCACATTGTTTTGACATTTTCATTTATATCATATACAATGTTGCCAACAGTTTATGCGAATCTATTTACAGTGATATGAAATTCGGGCAATTCATGAAACTTTGTATGCAAAGAAACTTTGAAAGGGTGAAAACATTGATATTGAAGACAAAAACACATAAGCATATTTAAACATTGCAGATATGAAAAATTGTCCAATTTTTTATTAAGCGTTGACGGGATTAATAGGTTGTATGGTTCTTTACATAACTAAGTGAATGAGGTAGGAACTGTAGAATTGAAAGTTTTATCTTAAATTTGGTATCAACAAAGTGTGGGAACAAAAAGAAAAATTGCGGCCCTACTACATACAAGTGCAAGGTAATAAAGAAATATAAAGAAAAAAATATATATTGAAATTAATCTCTTACCTTACGAAGGATCAGATAAAGGACTTAGTGTTACACTAGGCCTTTTTTGTAGAACGTAGTGAATGGCTGCCGACACGTTGAAAGTTCCAAAAGAGGAATATTAATTTTTTTATATGTATAAGGTATTATTTCAGATCTTTTCTGGATTATCCAACTTTTCCGATTATAAGACGGACTGGACGATAAGACGCACTTCAAATTTATAAAAATATATTTTAATATCGCTTTTAGATCAAAATTTTTATTATTGTTAACATAACTGGTACGAGCAATATTCAGTTGATATTCACATTGGCTCCTATCTCTCGTCTCATTAATGTCACCGTTTAAATCGCTTTCATCTGACCTATTGTTGTCACTCTTTTCAAAAATGGCGTCATTTTCAGTACCACCTACAGTATTACTTATTCTGCATTTTTTGTATGACGTTATAATCGTCTCATCATCAGCTGGATCTTCCATTTAGAAATTAATTTGTGTTCTTTGCATTAACTTAACGAATTTTCTAAATTTCTATAATTCCTTTTTATTTATTTAAACCTTATATCTGCACTATTATACTGTATCCCTTAGCGACAACAACCTCTGTTCTTTTTCATCGGTGCATTCCGACTATAACATTTTCAATTTTTCTTACAGTTTCAAATTTTCTTCTTGCTACTTTTCATACATTGTTTAACTAGCTTTTTTTTTATTTTCTTGTTTTTCCTTCTCAAATCATATTTCGGTCTCATTAAATTCAGATCAATTTTTTCAAATGTGCACCTTAAATGATAAGGTAAGATAAGCGGACGCGTCGTTTTGGTTACGATTTGAAATGCTTGATGTGTTTCTTGTAGCCTTAAGCTATTTCATTATATAATCCAAAGCTGACAGCTCGGCTACAAATTATATAGCTTTTATCGTTTCTTTTTAACTTCATTTGCTATTTCTTCTTTTTATAGTTAACTCACCTTACGACAATAAATTAAAAATCATGCAATGACACTTTGACGGGGCAACTCTAGTCAGTTCTAGTGTGTAATCGTTACAAAATTCATAAAATAACAAATGAAAGCATTTTTCACTTATCTTTATTGATGGATCGATGACCCTCCTCCTCCTTAGATAGACCCTCCTTTTTTTAAATCGATCGATTCAGAATCCTAATCTGAATTGATCTAAGTTTGTTTGTCTGTCTGTTCGTCAGATGTCTGTCCATGTAAAATTATGTTCAAACTACAGGTCGCAATTTTTAAGATATTTTAATGAAATGTAGAATAACTGGCGTATTTTAGCCCAAGGGCGAAAGTTGTTGAAAATGGTTCAGATCGGACCACTTTTCCGGTCACCTCGCACATAACACCTCATTTTGAAAAGTCATTTTATCAGTAACTGTATGAAGCGAAGTGGTATAGGATATTTAGTGATGGATTCTGATCCACTATAATGTTTTAATTGATTTCTTACTAAACTTCGATATACAAAAAGGTAGACACATTAAATCAATTTTTCGGCCGATTTTTCTCCTTTCAGAATAAAAGTGAAAGCTTATATTGTGTTCCGGTTGTAAATTCGGAGTAATGAGCAAAAACCATGAAAAACAAAGTTGTGCTCATTTTTTGTCGTATAGGCTTGTAGGCGTATCTTTTGAAAGGTTTAGGTTACTTTCGCAAATTTTTAGCCGATATCTTCATTTTCGCTAACAGTAGAATGTTTGCCAAAGATATTGCACAGTAGGGCAGACGAACAAATGAACACGCAAGAATCTTTATGGGGTTTCTGTTCCTGCGTGTTATATAGGTATTAAAAAAAATTTGATGTTGATACGCTCTAATAGAACACATGAGTAAAGAGCGAAAAATAAATTTTTTATTTCCTTTTAAAAACAAAGGTTTACATTTTCCTGTAGGCGCGTGCTGCAATTGATTTCACTGCGTGCAAGAAATTTCATCTAGTTTCATTTTTGTGGCCAGGAGAAGGTTTACAACAGACCTTACAACGACGCATAGACGGACGGACAGGCATGGCTGAATCGATTCAGAATTTGATGATGATCAAGAATAAATATACTTTGTGAGGTCTCTGAAATTCCCTTCTGGGCGTTGCAAACGTTTCGAAAAGAAAGATACACCTCCCGGTGATGGGCATAACAATTTGTATATTCCGTAAGCGATCTTAGAATACCTGCACAAAATGAAAAAAAATGGGCTCCACCCATCTGATAGTTTAGAATATCGAAATGTCATTTTTTGGACTTTTTTTTTTAAAGAAAAAGGTGCTGGATATAAAAAATTGTTGTACTAGGTATATTAAATTAATGCGGACGTGTGCCACATCCAGAAGGACTTGAGATAAACCCATCTTTTATTTGTCTGTCCATCAGTCCATCCGTCCGTCTATTATCTATCCACGTAATCTTGTGTTGCGTTTTTCGTGATATTTTGATGGAATTTGGTATATATCGACTTTTTTTGCATCAAGAACGTATGCCAATGAAAATGGTTTGGATCGGATCACTTTTTCGATCATAGTGTAATTGTCAGAGTTTCACGACAAAAATACTAATAATTGTTTATCGGCATTTTCAATTGAAGGTAAGTATTAAGGGAAGTGATGTAGAGATGCCGTACAGGGGCGACCATGCATATATATATAGCATTCTTATTAGCTAACTGAGGCTTTATTCTTCAAATACTCTTAAATGAAAAAAACTTCTCCTAAGTCCGCCTCCCTCCTCTTCTGTATCTTTCTCATTCTAATCTTCACCTACATCCTCTTATACACTTTTAGAACCTCTGACATATCTTTTTATGTTTTGACAAAATGACTATACTCACATTCTTGGTGGATGGTGGATGTAAAAAAAAAAAAAAGTTGGCGTATGGACGCAGGCAGTCTGGTAACCCAAATAGCGTATATTTAATTGAAACACATGCATATTGAAGTTAATTTTTACCCAACGATCGTATCATTCTTTTTTAATGGAATTTTTACAAATTTATTACACAATTAAAAATAAAAAACAGATGAGAAAAACGGCTTCTGCAGCCGCTAGTATAACTCTCTCTCTCAGGTATCGCGGTATGAATATATTTGAAAGTAATAATATTTCGTTAAAAAAAGAGGATAATAAAGTGAATGAACAAAAAAAAAAAAAGAAAAAATAAACAGAATAGAGAAGAAAAAACTATTGTAAGCTTGAAGTAAGTGGTTTGCGTGTTATTTTAATACGCTACCCTACCTGTGATAGAGGGTATATTAAGTTTGTATGGGTACATGTAGCATTCAGAAGGTCAGGAGACATATTCGATTTTCATCAAATCGATTGATTCAGAAACCGATTCAACCCTATCCGACTGTCTGTCTATCTGTCCTTTAACTTAATCTATCTATCTTTCAATTTGAAGATCGCAAATGTTTGAGATATTTTAACGAAACTTAATTTAATGGCATGTTTTGGCCCAGGTATGAACCCTGGATCAGATAACGTTTGCGAGGCTTTATTTTACAAAAAAGACGTTATATGAAAAATAGTTGCAACTTTTAGAACTTGGGCATATAAAAGTGATAAACAGTATTTGGATGTGATGGGCGGATGCTGAACAGATCGCCTTATAACTGTTCCTATAAAAACTAACCCTTTATAAGGCAAAAGGAAAGCGAATTTGATCATAGAAGACCTTTGTTGCGCAACATTTGGACCGCGTTCACTTATCAAGATAAGTCAGTATATAAGTATTATTAATGAATTTCGTCTGTATGTCATATTTCGTCTCTCATAATTTGTACCAGCAGCAATATTTTTGATTTTAGCAGGAAGATCGTACTTTGAAAATTGCCCGCTTTGATTGTTCTATCACTTCTAATAGATCCACGAAAGTTGATTATCTGATGGTAAAGTATTCGATATTATCTTTTGTAATCCACCTCGTATAAGGGTTTTCATGGAAAGTAAGCATTTATATGTCAGTCAAGTTTCCTTTTCAGTATATTATGATGGAAATGGATGAAGACTGGATGAAGTGTTTGGTAAGAAAATTAATTTTCAGCTTATGTTTTGGACAGCGTTGTATATAATGAGTCGCATGGAAAGTTAGTTTTTACATGAAACCAAGGTGCACTTTTTTATATTTTATTGCGAAAAGAAATGAAGAAATCTATTAGATGAAGAGGACATAACAATCGGCCTTGACAAACTATAGAATTTTTATTTTTTTCTATATCCATCAACGCAGGATCAAGGATATATTCATTTCTTCAAAACGCTTACAGCATCCAAAAGAAGGGCTTCAGAGAAGCCATTAAGTACACACAGTCTCGACCAGAGTTAAATTCGCTATGCATCTAAGCTTGTTTGTCCAGCTGTCCGTCTGTTCAACTATGTCATGTCTTTGGTAAACCTTCTATAGTTCGCATAATTTAAGATGTCGTCTAAAAATTTTGCAAAAGAATTTGAATACTCGGCAAACCAGTCAAAGGCCACGCCTACAACGTAACTGAAACTGAGAATATTTTTACTTTCCATAATTTTTTGAACAAAGAATAATTCATAAACGATATAAATTTTGACTTTTATTCTATAAAAATAGCAAAAAATCAGTCACGCCTACCCAATGTATTTCTTTTTTGGTGGGTATAAAAAATTCGCTTACGCTCTTACCTGTTTTTTCTTTTTTTTCGTGTAGGTATCTACATATCTATCATTTAACTTTTTATTGCCCCGTAAAACGTACAGCATATGGCTTTGATTATAGCAAGCAATTAAATGTTATTGCTTTTTTATATCAAATTATATACGAGGTATGTTCAAACAAAAAAAAAGACTTTTTATTTATTTAATCCACAAGCACATCGGGCAAACAAACTATAAATAAAAAATGGCTGGCTATGTCAACGTATGTTGGGAACAGGGATACCAACATAATAAAAAAAAGGATCGAATGTAAGTAGACCACGATATTTGAAAAGTCAACTATTTTTTTGCACAGGTCTCATATATAATACCGTGTTCAAAAAGTAAGACCGATATTCAACTTAAATTACGCGATTATTTCGAGTAACAGAAATATTTGCTTTGCTAAATTGGCAGAACTGTGGCAGACATCTGTGCCAAATTTCACATCATAAACGTAATTGGGATGGTGCAGAGAGCCTTGGACTTTGTCGGAAAAGGAGGTTTACAAGTGTTATAAACAGCTCAAATAAGGCCGAGAACGGGTTTGACGGCGTAGAGCGTCCTGGACGACGATGAATCTCCACCGATGAAAGTCATGCCAAACAAATTAAAGAATATTTTACAAGATATTTTGGGCTTCAAAAGCGTTCCATCTCGTTTAGTTAAAAAACACAAGTATTTTGCAAAAGAGTGTCGCATTGAAATCTGTGAGAAAATGATATCCGACTATCGTTTGCCCATGAAACCGGGAGTGAGACTTGAGTATACGCATACGATCCATTCAAGCCATATCGTGCCACATGTATTTGATTTAAACTTTGACTATTCGCTAAACTCAAAAGCCACTGCGGCAATATCGTTTTGACTCAATCGAGGGGGTATAAGTAGGCAGAAAGCTTTGAAGGCCAAATCGATGGTTTCAAAGATTGGAAAAATTGGTTAACATAAGTTTATACTTTCTATGGGGAATTACTTTGAAGACAAAGAAAAAGAGATTTGGAATAATAAACAGATTTAAAACAGATAAAACAAATTGGTCTGCTTATTGAACATATCTCGCATATATTTGTGTATACATATATCTTATATTTCTATTTATATATGAGTGTATCTATCTGAAAAAGAGAGAGGTTTAAAAAATTTAAAATTAAATTGGTCTGATTATTGAACAGACCTCGTACATATAAATATGTATCTATGCTCGTTATGTATAACATCTGAAAGGGATTACTTCGAAGGTGACAAAAAAAAGATTTGGAATAATGAACAGATTTAAAAAAATACAAAATTAAATTGTTCTTTGTGGGTGTGTGTGTTCGAAAAGGACATATTTCGTATAAATATACATAAATATAACATATATGTATATATCTATGCCTATTATGTTATATGTTATAATATATAATATATATGCATGCAAGTAGGATTTGTGCTTAGAGTTTGTAAGAGTTTTCTTCACATCCGGTTAATCTTAAATACCGCAAACTTATTTATAGGATTCGGTTATCGATTTTACTATTAATTTATACCTTCGCTAGTTTATAAAAATATTTAAAGAAATACATTAAGCTTGATCCACACTAATTTAAGCGGACATAACTCGTCTTACCATAGTCCCATATAAGTAAATGTGCTACATCTATACCGCATATAGCAAACACATTCCACAGTGAAAATAAATACAAACATTTTATTAATAGCTTTTTAAAAAAATTTGCAAAAAATTTCACTTTTGTATTAAATATTGATTGCATTGCATTAAAGAATTTAAAAATGTAATTGAAATAAAAACATTGACGCAGTAAAAATAATTCCAATAGTGTATGAACATCCCGACATAATATTTAGACAAGACCGATCTTTACACTACACTACACTACTTCGCCTTATAGAGGTACTCACTCATGTTGGTATTAGTACACCAAAAGTTACATATAATTTTCATACATAGGCACACTTTTGAAGGAAGCCCGGATATTGGAGCATGTCGAAAACATCAGATGGCGTGTTTGAAAGTTGACAAACTTAATTCACTTCCCAAAAATTTTCTGATTTTGCAGTTTTCATCATAGAAAACAGAACCGACGAAGTTATACGTTCCCTCCATATAAGACCTTGCTTCTCATGATAGCTCCTATATATGTGAAGGTCAAAAAAATATCCCTATGTGATTCGAATTCCCTACTGTCAATTTTTTTTGCTGAATTGCTCCACTGTGGGCTAATTTAATCGTAAATATTAAAAAATTGAACCCTTCGTGAGATGTTCAAAGTGGGGTGAGGTCTAAGAAAAAGACCCATCTGGTTGAGATTTGGTTCACTTCAATTTTTTAGGTCAAATTGCTATCATGAAAAAAATGTTTACCGTAAAATATTAACAATTAGGCCTTTTTGACATATACGGTTCTACATTTCCTGGTATTCAAAAATAGACCTACCTGCTCCAAGTTTGATATGGTTGATATCTTTTGGCAATTTACTATTATGAACCAATTCTTACCATAAAATATTGAAAATAGCAGCTTCTTATCATATAAAGATTCCATTTCCATAGGAGCAATTAAATGAGATGGACTTTAAAAAATTTCCATAGCCGATCGAAAGTTTCACATCAATTCAGAATGCCGAAATACTATTACCCGGTCACTTCTTTCTAGAAGCTTTGGAAATTGCAATTTTTCTTTACTTTTCAAAATAAAATTATAGCTGTGTGGGTATTATTCGAAAAAGCGGTCCGATGCAAAGCATTTTCAGTAGTATTCGCTCTTGGGTCAAAGCGTGTTAGTATACCAAATTTCATCAAAACATCTCGAAAAATTGCAGACGCAGACAGTACGCGAAATAAGGACGGACAGACAAGCTTAATATCGACCGGTATAATAAAAGAAGGGTCTACTTCAAGCCCTTCTGAGTGTTAGAATCGTCGACACACAAGCGGTGTAGAGTTAAATAAGTAATAAGCCATTGAAAATAGTAGATAATGCCTTTCAGAAGCCAAATCTTGCTTTAATGGAAATCCCATAGAAGATTTAGTTGAAACATTTTTCAACAAAACAATTAGCAGTTGAGAGCATGTAAAAACCATTTTCCCACCCTAATGCTACTTAACACTAACACAGTTTAAAATAATTTTTTAACAATTTTATTGCTTCTCCCTACCTTTGGTTTTACAGAGATAATCAATCAATCAGTTTGGCAAGTAAGTTATTCCATATTTCCGTGCTGTGGTCATGTTGATAGGTTTTTTAATTGAAGCGTTTAAAAAAAAAAAATATATATATATTTCTCCTGCATGACAAGTTTTCGTAACGGCTTAATAGTCCAATGCAACAACTTCAAATTCAATTTGTGCAGGAAACTTTCTCTAAATATTCTAACTAAAAATCCACAGATAATTGACTAAATTGAATAACAAAAGTGCAAAAAGCCAATCATACCTTTCTAACAAAAAAAAAAAAAGAAGAAGAAAAACAAAAAGTGTTAAAGCTGAAGCTATTCGTAAACTGCAACCCAAAATTTTTATTACAAAAAGTAGACTAAGAAAATTATTTGCGGCGAAGATCGAATTATTTATACTCTTCATTATAGCCTACACCACTTGTTTGTTGCGAATGTATGCAACACTCAGAAGGAGTCGAGACAGGCCCACCTCTTTATTACACCAAGCGATTCAGAGCTACTTCTTGCATAGATTCAAGCTTGTCTGTCAAACTGCCTGTCTTGGTTTCTTGCGTTCAGCCTACAGGCCAGAATTTTTCAGATATTTTTATGAAATTTGGTGCATCGGATCACTTTTTCGACCGCTTGTCATAAAGTGTCCCGCATTGAAACGGCGATATATGAATGGCTGTGCGTAAGTGTAGGGTGTTTAATTTTTACTTTCAATAGAAAAAGTACATTTTTACTGCGATTAATCAGCAAAATGCTATCTCAATTTTTTTGGTAGTTTAGGCGTGTCCTTTGATCGATTTCGCCTCAATCTGTGTCCAAGAATTTGGAAAGTTTTTATCAACTTTTGAAGGTAATATTAAAATTTTTGAGACCATGACAATGTTTAGCACAGTTATTATCCAGATAGGATAGACGGATATGTTTAAAGCTTATGTTTTGAAGCTGTTTTTTGGGTGTAGCAAATGTTTTAACGAAACGTTTACACCTGTCATCCTTCAGATCATGTTTGTTTTAGAATGTTGTAATGGTGAGAGAGAGAGAGAGAGAGAGAGAGAGAGAGAGAGAGAGAGAGAGAGAAAAACTGCTATGAATGATTAACTAAGTTTTTGTAAAGTATTTCCGCGAAATTTGTGTAAATATTTTCATAGCACAATTAAAATTTACTTAAATTAATTAAAACAATAAATTTTCATGGCACCTACATCGAGTTACTTTAACCATCAACGACAGGATAGAAATATAAGTTTAAAAATAAAATAAAAAATATATGCCAAATATAAACCCAAGAAGTAAAAAACATCACGTACTGTCTAAAAAATCTAATAAATCAACTGTTATCTAAACTTGCGCAGACTTCCTGCACTGAAATTGCAGCATTTGGACACAGTTGGATTGCAACCTTAAACCCAAGATAAGTGCAGTGACGTCGCCTGCAGCGTTTTTTTTTTTTTTAATAAAAAGACAAACTTATTTTGAATAAAATAGAAAAACATTTTGTACGGAGCATTTTTCATCATTTTATCTTGAGTTTTTTTTTTTTTTTTCGGAAGATGAGTTTTTCATAATGCTCAACACGTTTTTCACTTGAAATAAGAAAAACTTTCCTTAATGGCCACCAACATAATGTATTTTTTTTCTTTAATTTAACATAAAAAAAAAAAAAAAATACACAGCTTAAAATTTCATTTCTTTCGACTTAAGTTTGTCATAGCACACATACGCGAATGTCTTTAAAAAAATACACTCGAGAGCAAAAAAATCGCAAATCCCCTAAATTTTCACTTCGAATCTTAATTTTTGTATAGGTTACGAGCATAACTTAAATTAACCTCAAGCACACCCTGTTAACTTTTGAAAAACACTTAAGGCTTACTCTTGACCTTGAGAATCATTACAGTAGCAATAAGACAACAATAAAATCGCTCGTTTTAGGTACCGCTGCTTCCGCGATTTTGAACAGGTATCAAAAGAAAACAATAAAATTGAAAAAAGTATTTATTAATACGAGGTGTTACCCCCCTTAGTCCGAATAATAATTTTCATTTGATGTTTCATTGAATCAATAAGTTCTTCTAAAAAATCCTGCAACTCCTTATACCACTTTTTCTTAATAGTCGTCCGCGGGTCTCCGAGGCTCGTAGGCACAGTGTTTGTGACTCATACACGCTTTCTCGGCCCGTCGTATAGGTGCTCAAAGAGATTGAGAACTGGGCTTCGAGCAGACAATGGAACCCTCCTCAAAGTGCTGCCGCATTACAGCAGCGGTAAGTGATCTTGCGTTGTCATAAACGAACATGAAATTTTTGCCGATAAATCTCGAAAAAAGTTACTACATATCCTTCCAGCCTTACTTCCTTTCTTCATTGTAGCGTCGGAAAGTTAATCCGCTTGATTGACGCTCAGTATTGAGCAATGTAATGAACATAAGTTCGTCTTTCGCTTCCAGGGACATGCCTTCGTAAAACTTGCACGAATGACAGACTTATGAGACGCCTTCAGACACGCAGCATTGTGTGAAATGCTCACCGGATCATTGGTAGAGTCTTCCCCGTCCATCCGTTGATTCATAGCCCAATTCACAATTTCTCGCGCGAACTAAAAATGTGCTTGGCAGTAGGCAGGGATCAATTTCAGTCAAGTTTTTCGTTAAGCAACTGACTTCCACTTCCTGGAGCTGCTACACAAGTTGACCGGCATTCAAACGGCGATTTCGTAGTGATGTTATGACACAGTAAACGGTCATCACGCTATGCTATAACGCGTATTCAGCCAGTTACTCCTCGCCGAATATAGCCGTCGGTTTTCTAATACTGCTGGTATACACTTCGAGCAGCATATCAGCTTAAATTTAGCGTTCGTGCCACTTGGC
The DNA here is from genome assembly GCF_014805625.2 of Glossina fuscipes. Lineage (NCBI taxonomy): Eukaryota > Metazoa > Arthropoda > Insecta > Diptera > Glossinidae > Glossina > Glossina fuscipes. Next base: position 87,306 of record NW_023998436.1, on the reverse strand, counting down.
TTTGATTCTGCCGAGCTTCAATTAGCGTAACGCCTTGAGAAGCTGTTTCCGATGTGGTACCCACTTTCTTTTCTGATTAGTCTTGTCTTCGACAAAGACTCTTTTAGGCTACGAGTTGGTGTGGAAAAAATATCCTTTCCATTTTTTCAATCCTGCTCAAAATCGCGGAAACATCGCTTAACCGAAGCGATTTAGTTTGGGTATTTCCGTTATTTAACAATGTATAGCTTAGTTTAGTGTATGTTATGTTTGTATCGTGAAGTTAATTTAATAAATATTTGGATTCGAAATGAAAATGCAGGAGGTGTGCTTTTTTTTTTACTCTCCAGTGTATTTATATTTTTGTCCAAGAATTTTCATGCGTAAATAGTTGTATAGCAGAGTGTTTTTCTTCCTCTCTTCCTCTCCCTCTTTCTCTCTCTCTCCCTCTCTCTCTGCCCCCTGTTTTTGTTGCCTCTATCAGTTTAATGGGTATGGTAAATGTTTTGTAACTTAAATATGTGAGCATACATAGTTGTGAAGTTGGGGCACTGGTTACGTCTGACGTTAATTGGGTTTAATTTTCAACTTTCGACTTTTTTTGCTACATACATGAATTTGTGGCAAGGGTTTAACGTGGGTTCCTGCCTGAAAGGCTTAACTCCACGGTGGCCCAAGCCACTTTTTAGCGTACTACGCCCCCTGGCGAGTTAGACAATCCCCACAGAGTAGGGGTCTAAACAGCACCAGAGCCCAGAACAGTTTATTGTGTATGGAACAATAAACCCCACTCTGGTGAATGGCGAGGCCTAGCTGCAATCAATTGTTCCATTTTAGCTAGGAACTCGCCAACCACAACCACCACGAGTACTCCCCGAAGGGCCGCACCCAAGCAGTCAGGACTCACAAATTGATCAACTGACTGCTTCCGCCATAAGGCTTCCACTGTGCTGTTGATCAATTACCACCATTACCCGCAGGCATCCGTGACATGTGTTCAAAAGTAAAAATAGGTAAAAGGGGAAAACTTATTCGTCATATCCCTTTTCCATTTTTGCATGTATTAATTAATTTACCAGACATTTTCTATCAATCGGCCAAAGGGAAGGCCGTCCGTCAATTCCTTTTTGCATTAATAGTATAATTAATTTATTTATTTATTACGACTTAAGGACAAAGTCCATCATATACCCGCAGGCATACGTGGCTTTGTGAGGCGAGCTTCCTGACCCCCGTGGCTCCCAGTTTGTTTTGCAAAGCCTTTGGCATACTTTGGGCGGTTGTTAAAGCAACCGTACTTGCTTCGGATCCTCCATACTTTCCTGGTTGCCAGCCCCAAGTGAACTACTTTTCTTCAAGATATATAGGTCTCGGGTATTGCACTGAACATGGTAGACTAGTCTAATGCACTCTACCATGCACTCGCTAGATTACTACCTTCATTGTACTTAAATACCATTCAATATATTTCCTCGGTAGTAACTAGCTTATTGAGTAAGAGCTCTTCTTCCAGCCAACCCCTCCACCATCTCTCAGAAACTCGTCGCCGAGTTAGCAGCCCAAAATCTTAAACTCTTCTTAGCCGGCCGAAGCCGTTGCCCGGGGATCACCGCTGGGAGGTGAGAGTTTCGGCACATCTATGCTTCTCATCAAAGCATAGTTCATCTCCCCTGCTACATACATGAGCAAGAAGTACGAAAAACGCTCTTTCGAACCTGTCAAATCAAGCGTAAGTGAAATGGGGCATGCTTTGCTCTAGCATTGGTTGCGCTGAGTTGTTATTAGCTATTTAGAGTTGTATTTATAAGAGGAAACCGCTGGAAATTGAAAATAAATTTCCCTTTTCCTTCACCGTCAGTGCCACTTACTCGCTTGGCCCTACACCAGGTTTTTGAAGGGACAAACCTCAAATTTGACCCTGATTTTCTCATTATGTTTTCGAAATAAATTTCGGATAACGATAACCATACATAACTGACAACCAAACGGCTTTTAAATGGGAACTAGTTAACTAAAGGACGCATAAATGCGCACTTAGGTACGCAATCCAGACACGTCAAAGCAAGTACAGTTAGTCATGTTTTGACACTCGGAAGCATGATGCACGATGCAAAGGCATCTATTGTGTTCAACATCTTCGCCTTGAAAATCCGATCAGTTAAGACATAGGTATACACGCTGTTAACGAAAAAATTTTGCTTTATTTTTATATCCTACAGGCGAATAAATGCGACATCTAGTGGGGTTTAAGAGAGAGCAGTCTTTTAATGCATAGGTTTAACTTATTTTGTCCTTCTACCCATATGCCAGTTTAAAGCGCCACAGCTCGTGTTTTTGATGAATTCTCTTATTTGCTTTGGCTCAAGGAACAACTGTTTTCAAAATGAATTGGATCGCACTATTTTCACGATGACACTCCATGTATAGTATACCTTTTGACTAAGTCATTATATGAAAATAAATTATTTCTGAGAGAAAAAGTAAAAAGATGATAACGTCACCATTGCATTCATAGATGTTTATGTAAAGACTTTTCAAAAAAAAAAACGTGAAAATAGTTGTCTGATAGGAATCAATCGTACTATTTGGATTAATATGTGGAATATATATATGTGTATATATATGGAATATATATATGTGTACTTATCTACATATGTTGTTTATCCATAGAATAAAAATATAATTATATATAATTATAAGTATAATCGTTTAGTTGTGTGTATTGTAAAATTCGTTTCAAGCTGCATAAGATGTCGCTCTTGTTAGCCTTTTTTTTTTCTTTGCTTTTCAAAACGCACCACTTTTTATATGTGGCTTAGTTTGTTTTGGTCACTTAGATAGCGTAAAATAATGAAGAAGAAACAAAAAAAAAAAAAAAAAACAATTAAACAAAACTAAAATTTTTCCAAGTATCCTTTTTATACTCAGTATTTCATTTTGATTCATTTTCACCAGCAGCAAGGACGACAACGTTGTTCATTCCATAAGCTGTGACATTGCAAGCAACGTAAACATGTGTTATATTTTCAAAGTTATCATGTAATTGCTTAATATCTTTCGTGGTCTGTTTTGTAATTTTCTTATCATCATTTCGCTAAACGAGTCTGAGAACGTTCTAACAATTAGTAGCAGAACAACTTATCACTTCTTAGCAGTTGAAATGGCATGCGAGATATCCATTCATCCATTATCTTAACGAAACGAAGCTAGTAAGTGCTAGTGCGGGAGATGGTTTGGAAATGATGAGCATGGCATCAATTGTTAATCGGATCAATTATTGAACGGTCACAACTATCAGAAGGGGGAGTAGTTCGAAAAAATTTACTTGGAGAAGGCAAAGTTTCGCATACTAGAACTTACGAATAGTAGGATTTTTCTGCATTCAGATTTATTTCGGTATCTATTAATCACACTTGGACAATTCTGCAGTCAAGTTGCACTAATCATGAGCTAGGTCGAATATTATTTGTCTCTCTTGACATTCTATTTGTAAAAAAAGAGAAACTTCTCCTCGATTTTCCGCAAGATGTCTTTGCGGTTTTTACCGATCGCACTACACGCAAAGGGGATGACGTAAGTTAATCTATCACATTAAAAAAAATTACTGCCTTCCGAGTCAATCCTCTACTTCGAAAGTGAGGGTAGCGTTAAACATCATCTGCAATCTATTCCCTTCCAAGTCAATCTTCTACTTCGAAAGCGAGGGTAGTGTTAGACATCATCTGCAACCCATTCCCGTTCAAGTCAATCTTCAAGCCAATATCGGCTTTAACAGCCGTATCACACTGTTTATATGTTCTCCTGATTCATTATATGAAAATTTCATGAAGCTCTAAGTAAACCAACAAACTCGATGATAAATTACTTAAAATAAGTTCAATATTTTTATTGTGAACGACGATATGGCAAACAAGTATGTGGATAGAAAGTTTGAATATTTTGCGAAAAAGTTTTTACAAAAATTGAAAAAAAGAACAAAAATTGTATTCTTAACTATATGAGAGAGAGCAAGTATTTGTCATTATGTAGAACATGAGTAGAAACATGAAACTCTTTGGCTTTTTTTATTTTTTTTATTTTTTAACCAAAGAACAATTTGGAAAGCAGGACACAAAACAAAGAGAAGTTAACAACTTTTATAATTTAAAAGATTTGTTGATTAAAATTTTTTCGAATGATATCTTTTTTTTTTTTTGTTTAATTAAACCATTCCTCTTACTGTTCCTCATTGATTATTTATTGTAGCCTTAGTGTTAGCGCTTGAGTGATTACAATCTTCAAATATTTTTTAGGCAAATTCTCTCTTAATGTAAACGGTTATGATCTTCTATTAAGACTCACTTTTAGCGTTCGTTCATGCTAAGTGTGATCTAATGAAAGCAATGACTTTTCCATTTTTCTCTCAATGAATCAGTTGTGCTAATATAGATGTAGATCAGCTATTCCTTAGTTACCCACCCCGACGTATCCCTCGCCCTGTTGAAACCGCAAGATGAAATCACTGACCACATCATTGCAACACGGCGCCAATCAGAAAAAAATTGGGGGAAGCGAAAGGGGTAGGCAGTGGCGGTGATTGTGCGCCCAATCGGTAAGTGTTATGGCTTGAGCGACTGAGCCATAAAAAAGTTAATTTGCTTGAGAACGACCTCTAACTGCCGATAGTCGATCTTTATCCGGATTTTAGTTCAGAGCGCGATATTTAATCTTGTTAACGATTTGGATTCTTAACAATAGAACTAACTACCATTCGGCTCGAGTTTTTCAATTATTAAACGTTTGCTAAGATCTGCCGATCGATTATATTGCTATACCCGTAAACTTCATGTAATGCGCGAAACGAAATTCCAATAGATTCATCATTTTTATACCCTTCACCGAAGGATGTTTGTCAAAACGCTTCCAACGCCTAGAACGACTATAAAGATTTTCACAAAGAAATTCAAAATGGAAGGATAGAATACATCTGGAGAGCGGACATATAGACAGATGTGCCGAAACATCCATCTCCTTGTGATGATTCGTATGAATGTTAAGTAAGAAGTATTTAAAGGTTTAAAGGTTGGCGAAGGTTTTCCCGCCCATAGATTGCTAGAGTATGCACTGAAACAAAACGAGCCCTTCTTTTCTCTTTATACTTGCTTCTATAGAGGAAATATAAACCAGTTGAGTGGAATCAGTTAATTTGTATGAACGCCCATCTTCCTTTTGCTGTTCTTTCCCATGGCTATTGCCAGATCCCCATCGGCACTACCCGCTCGTCGTTTTTATTGCTTCTTGCGAGCGGTCGTTATTGCGACGATGTTCATGGATACGCCTTACTTCATTCGCCAAAATATCGACTGACAGTGCTTGTACAATGAGTGCCTCTGCCGAAACTGGGCTCGTATACATCATGACCAAATTTACTATCATGGCTATTATTTTTCTATAGGTGGTTTTCGGCCCTTCAACATTTACCTTTAGCCACATCTCCAATATTTAGTATAACCCGCGTCAAGAACTTCGGGATGGCTGTAGCTTTCTGGGCTTAAAGCTGAATCTAACTTCTGCTAGGTCTAACTTCATTTCGAGGTATTTGAGAGCATGAGATGAATGCGCGCTGTTGCCCGACTCGTATGCAGCACGTTTCTACACACTTTCGGCTGTGCATTAGCGCCGCCTCTGTTTTATGCTCCGCTAGCTCTAGTTACATGTTTCCATTACTTTCGGCCAGTGTAGCGCACTTTACAACTGTTCCGACTGTTTTGCTATATAAGCTACAATGGCTGTGTGCCCGAGATCATATAGGGAATCCAGAAGCACGAATGGCTATGGTTGCGTAATGTTAGGCTAAAAACTTTTATATTAAAAACTTTTTTATCGAATTAAGGCCCCGTGCATGTCCACTCACTCTAGATCGCATATGAATAGGAGAACCTCTTGCTATGGATTACTTGAGAGATGCCGAATCTGGAGGCATATATGTTGCGAATATTTAGAAAACGTAAGTGTGAACGGAGATTAGTTCTGAAATAGGGCTGCTGGGAAGTAGCGCCTTGCCTGTGATAACCCGAAAACGGCGGAGCTATAAAGAAGGAGAACACTTCACAGAGTGGATTTTCATTTTGAGTCGATCTGATATTCCAGGTATAGTGCGGTACTTAGGGTATAGAGATTATTATAAGTTGCAGGGCAGCGCCGGTTCGCGTTTAAATAACCCATTGCGTCAGCGGATATCTTGATATTAAGCTACCGTGAACTACTAACGATAAGTTCAATCACTCCTGCATGGCTTGTAGATCCATATATGCTTTTTGAGCAATATTAAATAAAAAGTATTTAAACTTTTATTTAATTCAATGTATGTATATTCGTTACCATATATGCGTATAGATTGTAAATAAAGCATATAATGGCTTAAAATAAACAAATAATTTTGAATAATAAATTTCATTAAATATTAAAAATATAATTTTGATTAGTTTTATTTCGTTTTAAATATTAATAGAATTTTTGTAATATTAATGAAATTTGTTTTTTTTAATTACTATAAACGTTCTCTTAAACTCACATTTTTATTTTATAATTATTTTTTCATATTTGTCCAAAAACTTTTATACTATACATCACTTGTGACACAAGGGTATATGAAGTTTGTGTCGATGTATCGAACACGCAGCAGGACTTGAGCTAGACACAGCTTTTATTATACCCATCGATTCAGAAAATGATTCTTGTTTGTTCGTCCATCTGTCCAATGCAATTTTTGAGATATTTTGGGGAAATTTGGTGCACCGTTGTATTTTAAGCCAAGGACGAACGCTGTTAGAAATGGGTCGGACCAGATCACTTTTTCGACCCGTCCCCATATAAAGCCTCCTTTTGAAAGGTCGTTATATGAATAAAGACATATTAAACGAAGGGATATTGAATGGTGGACGCTGTCCCCCACTTTAGTGTTGGTATTTACTTACATAATTGACGACATAAACTAGCTTGTGTAAAAACAATAAATTACAGCTGATGTGTGTATTTTTATGAAAAATGAAACTTTTTTTGTAAAAGAGGAACAAAAGACAACTAAACAATTAATGTTCGGGTGTGGCAAAATCTTCATACCCGTAAACTTGGTTTAAAAAAAAAAACTTGAAAAAAAGATGGAGAAACTAAATTTGCATACCTTATAATATTGGATGGGCGAAATTTTTTTCCTCTGTTTATAGTAACTTCTAAGTAATGAGCAGGAAAATTCGGAAAGCAGAGACTATCTCAGTCCATGTTATGCTGTAGGCGTGTCCTTTAAGCGATTTTGCTCATTTTCCAGTTAAACATGCGTACAAGATCTTTTAATGTTTTTTCTAAAATTGAAACCGATTGCGCCATTTTTGCGGTCAGAAGAACCGTAGATATTATACAAGCACTCAAATTGATTTGGAATTTGCAAATGGGAATCGGATAAAAGACGTGAGTTTAGGCTACGTTGTACTCTCGGCATGTTCTTTGATAGATTTGCCCCATTTTCAATGCCAAATTACGTGCAAGAATTTTCAATGTTTCTCCAAATTTAAAGTCGATAACTTCATTTTTGCGACTACGAGAATGTTTACAATAGACATTATACAAACGGCCAGACGGATAGATGGACGGATGCTGCTCAAGAATGTATGATCATGTTTCTTTGATGGTTATAAAAATCACTGACATAAAGCTCAATACTAAGCAAAGATATGTAAGATAAGAAACCATCAGGAGACCAGAAGAATGTTTATCGCTGAGACTACACAGCGGGACAGACAGACGGTTGGATTTGATACCGATCAAGAACATATATAAACGTTTTGACATAATTAATGTATTTCCATTCTGCGGTAGCGGGCATAAAAGCAGTGACGTGTGTCAGTTTTATAAAATTAATTATAAAGGCACTACTTAACGTATACGCACTGTAATTGTATAAATGTATGAGATAACTCATACGTATAGAAACATTCATATCATTGATAAGACATTGATTTATTTATATTCACTATAAAAAAAAAAAACATATTGTTAGCACAATACCCTTTTAGTGGGTTTTCCCGGAAACAAAATTAAAATAAGGGAAAAACCCCAGGTAGTGGCTGATGAAAAAGACGAACTACGATTCGCGCATTAAAAATGTTGTGATAATAATAACTTCCCTGTAAGAGGATGCATAGGCAGAATGCTTGAGTGAGTTGTACGTCAGTCGCAGCAGTTGTAAGTGAGTCGAGTCAGTAGAAGAAATTATTTAAATCAAAAATGTTTCAAAAATAAATACATTATGAAGACATTGCAAATACTGCTGCTATAAATAAAATCTACGCTGTTCACGATCTAGTGATAAGAACCTTGTCAAGAAGTACAAAAAGACAATTTTGTAACATTATTGTTATTACGAAAATCTATATGAAAAGTAAGTAATTTTTTATAAAACGAAATTCTTATAATTGGAAAATCAAATATATATTCCCGATATTCTACTTGTTGACCTTATAAAGCAAAGTTAACTTTATGAAGGTACCACAAATTTTAGTAGCAATTCGTAGATAACGGAGTGTGGTATTAAAACATGCTTATAAAGACGTAGAGGCAAGTAGAGTATTTGCGCAGCGCGAAGACAGTCTAGTCCAGAGAGTTTAATCGTTTTTGTTTAGATGCATAAACCGGCAAGAGCCATCGAAACGTCGTTAACAGATACAAGTATCTAAGTTCTTGTAAATAATTGATTCATAAATAGATCTTCTAAGAATTGTAAACAGAACCTATGTTATTCTAAAAGTTGTGAATGTTACGAAGTGAACTAAAAAAGGATGCAGATAGAAAAGCGTAAAAAGCTGCGAGAAAGCTACTTTACGTGATACTATTATTCGCATCAACTAATAGTCTTGATTGCCAGTGATTATCTTACTTTTATCTAAGAATTCATTTCTTTGAGATAAATTATAATAATAATAATATTAAGAATAATAATAAAAAAAATATTTGTATCAGAATGAATTTCCCATAGATAATGATAATTAGGAAAGCAAACAGAAACATAATAATGATGAGTAAATATTTGAAAAGTAGTAGCAATGAGATAAGATAACACTTGATGTACGTTAGGTATAAAGAATGTACTTATATGTCCTTGCCTCCGAGGTAAGAAATGAATTATTTCTATCTAAAATGGATTTCGTAGTAAACTTAAGCTTTTATTTCTTCATTGTTTGCTATTTTTTCAGCAAAATTTTCAACCCATCTCTTATAGAAATCCAATCTGCGTCAAGCAAAATAGGAGTCAAAGGCTTCCTTACATGTTTTATAGAAGTGAATGTTTTATTTCTTAAATAATGCTTCAGAGTTCTGCAAAGATGATAATCAGAGCGAGCGATATCTGGTAAGTACGGGGGATGTGGTACAAGTTCCTCCTGCAATTCTTTGACTTTCTCTTGAGCAAGTTCTACTATATGAGGCAGGACATCATCACTTTTGCAGTAGAAAACCGTTTCTGTGAACTAAAGATGGCGTCTTTTTTTATAGTTTTGAAGGCAATTGTTGTAGCTGCTGGCAGTATTTCCATAGGTCAGCAAAATTCATGATAACCCCTTTCGTAGTGATCAGCTATGGGATTGAAAATGCGGTTTAATTTGCAAAAAGGTAGCACTTGGAAAGCTTTATGTTATGAGAAAAAATCCATTTTGTATCCCTTATAACGATCCTACCATTAAATGCGTTTCCACGAAGTCTGGATAGCAATGAAATCCAAATGGATCTGTGAATATTCTTGTTCTTGTTTCAGATCAAAATTGAAGCGCCTAAATGCCTTTTCAATTTCCTGTAGGTGTCTTTGTACAGTAAAGCATGTGGACGCTAAACTTCTTTATTACTTGTATACTTCATTTTGGATCAGTTTCCACTAGAGATGTAAGTGATAATCATTAAGAGCAAACTTTCTAAATTAACACTGAAAACTTGTTGTCACCGTTGCACTAAATCCCGCTTGCAAGCCAAAAACTCTGCAATGATGAATGTGATTTTTGTGTGGCAAAGACGCTTTTATTGTATCCTACATCACTTGTGATGCAAGATACATTAAGTTTGTGTGGAGATATGGTATACTCTAGTGGGTCTATCTTAAGTTTGTCTGTCCGTCTGTCCCCTGATCACCATTCAAGTAATTTTGTGTTCAACTTACAGAACGCAATTTTTGAGATATTTTGATGAAATTTGGTGAAATGGCGAGTTTTGAAACAAGAGCCAAACCTATCGAAATTGGTTCGGATCAGTCCATTTTTTCAACCACCTTGTCGTTACATGCAAATTTTCAAAATTTTTCGACGAAACTCGCGCTGTATTATAATATTTCGTCATTTTAAATTGGTATGAAAAATTTGACGCAGTTTTTTTAACCCCTTCTCCCTGAAAACAGAATCCTTAAAAGGGAGAAAAGGGAAATTGTCGATATTTCATGGCGAAAATTGATTCATAAGAATAAATTCACAAAGAAATCAACTCTACTGAATATGGATTACGTAGGTCTATTTTTTCATTATTACCGCATGTAAGCGATTCTCAGGAAATGTAAACTTCCATATGCCAAACTTGCCAAATTGTTAATGCTTTGTGATGAAAATTTGTTCATAGCAGTAATTGGAAAAATAAGTTAAGTGAACCAAATTTGGACGTCATAGATTTATCTTTTGCACCCCACTCCATATCTCTAGAGAAAACATCACTTTTCGATATTTTATGATGAAAACTTGGCCATAGCAGCAAAAAAGCCAAAAAAATTAACAATATGGAATTTGGATCACATAGGTCTATATTTTAGACCCCAACTTATGTAAGGGTTATCATGAAAATCATAGTCTTGTGTGGGGGGAAAGTCTTTTAATTTTTTATGAGATTGGGAAAATATTAAAATTTTTGGGAAATAAATTAAGTTTGCTAAATTTTGATCAAATCGTATGATGTTTTCGGCATACTCCAATATGCGGGCTTCATGAAAAGTACGCCTTTGCCTGAAAATTATGTTTAATTTTTCATTATTGTATTAGGTGTTTGCGAAAATATTGATCACTTTTTCACTTGAAAAAAGTATTTATTGTGGAAAATTGATGCAATATACATTAATCAATATATATCAAAACATGGGGATATCAATTTATATTGATTTGGTAGCGATGCATCCTCCGGCCCATTTTCGCACTTCTTCAACTTTGCGGACTTGGGTACCAATCAAGCCGTGCGGCATCGATCTGAACAAGATGGAATCAGGAGGCGCCATATCATGTGAGTACGCTGGCCGTGGCGGGACTTCCTTTTCGAGCTGCAACAGTGTATCTGGACAACTCCTAGCAATAATTGGCCAAAAAATGGCATTTTCAGTCAATTCGTATCGTCACTTATAAATTGTTGATTCCAAAACCTATATAATGGAGTATCATCACCATAAGATTCTGAAGTCTTTGGTAGGCTTCGGCGGAAGATTTCTTTAAATAAACAACAAAAGTAATGAATTTGAACTCCATGAAGAAGAAGAATTTTGAACTCAATGATTAAGGTCGGCGTACACTGAATAAATCAATATATATTATTGAAAAGCAAAATGTTAGATTATGTGTAATGGCATTTCCCATTTCTTTATAATTTTTTGATTGTAGAGGCCGCTGATCAAAACTTTTGCAAACAGCTAATATTATTACCAAAACTAGTGAGTAACTTCACTAGGGGAATTGCTATTTTCTCTACAGGTAGGAATTTCAAGCCAAAGAATTGTTTTTGGAAATAATTGATTACTTATTGGTACCCCTAATATTTAGATAAACGATAAAAAGCAAATCTTATAAATGCAAACAAAGCAGTAAAATATATTCTATTACATAACAATGGAATATAAGATAAAGGCTTTGAATGATAAACGTTCTCAAGCATATAAAATGGAACAGTTGTTAAAATAAAATGCTCGATTGACTTGGTTACATTAATGGTCTTAACTGCTTGAAGTAAGTATTTTAAAGGAGAGATTATATTTAACAAAACCGATTTGTTTATTATATTTATCGACCTTATACGAATTCGAAACATCTGGGAATGCTTTCTAAGGCAAAGAAAAGAATCCATATAAAAATATTAAATGCAACACATTTAACTTAAAGAAATTAAATATTAAACTTCCCTATATATATATATCTATATAAATATATAAATATTTAAAGAAAGAAATGCTTTTAGTTCAGTTTCAGCAAACATGCGTGCATACGTGTGTAGCAATTTAGCACATGGTCATAAGAGACTGGTGAAACTTTTTTTTTTCTATCCCCGCAAGCAAACTGTATAGATATGTAATTGCTTTTTCTATATTTTTTCTTTCTTTCTTTTTCACATATTTTTATGCACATTTGTAGTCTAAAACTAAAGCCCCTGCGTATATCCTTGAAGGAGAGGAAAACAGATAAAGCACACATATATGTGTAGCAAACAAAAATCACATAAATATTTGAGTGGTATAAAATGCACATCACTCGTCTAGACATACACTGAACATAAATTGTTTTTATGCAGCATCGCAACGTGCTATCTGCACAAGCAATGATACGGCCTGACTCTTGTATAAGCTAAGCATTTGAAAAATATTCGTTTTTCTCTTTTTTGTATAAAATGTAAAGAATTTATTTTTTACATCATTGCGTAGAAGTTATATTAAGATTAACAAAAAGTTTGTAACGATG
>NW_023998436.1:0-74601 GCF_014805625.2 Glossina fuscipes | reverse complement strand
TACTTTATTTTATTACAACGATCGATTTAAGCTTGTGCATGTTATCTTCTTCCCGATCTGAAGATTGAACATAAGAAAATGGGAAGGACCGACGGACAGACAAGCTTAAAATTACTTTATTTTATTACAACGATCGATTTAAAATCATTTCTTGAATCGATTTAAGCTTGTGCATATTATCTTGTTCACGATTTGAAGATTGAATATACGAAAAAGGTCAGGACAGATGGACAGATAAACTTAAAATTACTTTATTTTATTACAACGATCGATTTATAATCAATTCTTGAATCGATTTAAGCTTGTGCATGTTATCTTGTTCACGATCTGAAGATTGAATATAAGAAAAAGGTCAGGACAGATGGACAGACAAGCTTAGAATTACTTTCCAAATCAATCGGATTAATTAACTTTTGGGTGTTGCATACTTTCGCACAAACGTAGTATACCCTTGTATCACAACCAGTGTAAATATCGTTAATCTATTACATATTCGAGGGGATTGGCTCGATGTTTCCGTTTCCCTACAAGTGTTGCAAAATAGATGTGGAAATTTTTTGTTGTTGATTGTGTTATTGGCTTATTAGCACTAGTAAACAAAAATTCGTTATCTATTGTTTTTAAAAGCAGAGCTGTGCTCTATTTATGTTGCAGTGTATACATGTTCCCTAAGTCCTAAATTCATTTTGGTCCCACGCTTAGTTTGTAAGCATGTTGTTTCCTTACTTTACATTTTGTAAGATAACTTAACGGGTTAATGTATAAGAGAATAGAGCAAGGTAATCGGATTTGCATATAAATTATACTGATTGGCAAAATCAATCTGATATTGACCGAAAGTAGGACTTGAAGTGAGTCATGATTCGATTTTTCGAGTTTGTTTTCTCCCCGTTTTCTTTGAATTTCTTTTAATTTATCTTTAACACAAATGGTGAACGATACAATAATTTAAAGGAATATATCTTTGAATAAATAGCTGATATCTTCACTTTTTTTTCACATTTCGATTCTTCTTGCGATTTAACCACAAATAGCCTCAAAATTACATCAATTTGTAAAGGAAGACTTGAGTGCAAACAAAGTATTTGATCACAATTACCATAAGACTACCATTCAAGCACAAATACTTTGCAATAATTTTAGCTTTGGTTCAGTAATGATTGCAAGGATAGGAAAGGAAGATTTAGTGTCATGGAAATTATAACAACAAATATCGTAACTATTCTGAAGAGTGTTGGAGCAAATCGCTATCTGTTGCACACTCAATTAGGAGCAAATGTAACTGACTGTAGTAATGGGCGTAATGTAATGTCTATTGCACGCATTCTGCTGGCCGCAAAAATGCAGCTACCAACTTCGAATCGAGCAGAATCATTGGAAAGTCTTGCACGCAAGTTGGAAGTTGAAAACAGGCCCAATCGGACAAAGGACACGCCATCAGTGCCATGTAAAGTGAGAACACTCCTTTTAGCTATTGAATCTGCTCATTGCATAATATACGCAGATGATGTCAATCTGGTTTCGCCGGTTAATTCGGAAACTCAATCATATCTTCTCCAGGCTGGCGTAAATACTTTGATAACGTGGCGTTTCTCCCTTTTTATGTGATTATACCATAAGAAATGTAAGAAGCGATGATTTTCGAGGCGGAAATTTTTCGCAACGGAATATTTTATAGATTGGAAAGGATGGACTCATCTCTCGAACTAGATATTTTGTTCGATCATACATCACTTTGATTCAATTTGCATGTTGAACACTCTGTAAATAAAGTTAGGTCAGTGCTGGGCTTCATTAGACTCCGGTCGAGGGAATTTGACGATCGATATGTGATGAGAAGATTATATGTCAACTTAGTGCGTCCTGAATTGGAATACGTCTCGTCCGTGTGGTCACTATCGTACCGTTGCTATGTGCGTTCCATTGAATTCTTGCACAAGCAGTTTTTGCTGTTTGCTCTAAGAAATATATGTTGGGGTCCAAGGGTTCCCCTCCCTCTTTATAAGAACACATTGCTATTTATAGCCTTACCTTCACTTGAGAAACGTAGGATGGTTGGCCATTACTTTCATGGTAAAGCTAACTAATGGTGCCATTGTCTCGCCGTTTTTACTGTGTGCGATTAATTTCAACGTTCTTGTCTGTCCAGCAAGGAACTTTCTTTTTATTAAACTTAGCCAGTGCAGTGCTTTTTGATCTACTTAGAGTTCTGTACAACAATCTAAATGAGGTTTATAACCCTATTTCCATATCGAAACTTTTTGCATCCATTAAGAGGACTCTTCTTACTGCCCATACGCTGCCGATGTCATACCTTAGCTAAAGCCTATTATTCGGAATCCTGATATGGAGTTTGATTGGTAGACACATTGTTTATTTTCTTATGTGTTTGTAGTAATTGCCCATTGTTTTACCACTTTTCTTATTTGGATTGTAATTAGGTTAAGATTTCAAATGTGTGAACTGCGCAATTCAACTGAATCTTTGGTGTAGCTGAATTCCATATTTATGGGGAAGAAAGGAAACAAGTAAGAAAAATATATTCGGAGGGGAGCGAATCTCGCATAAAAACCGCTACGCTTTTCGTATTCTACTTTCCAAATTTCTTTATCTGATACCCATATCGCCGGTGTCCAACATATTCATTTTAGAATTAACCCATTTTTAGGCAGCGTACAAAATTATTGTGTACATTCGGTCTTCTTTGCCTTAGGAGAAGTAAGCATAAAACTTCAAAAAAGTGAAAAAATAGAGTATAATCACTTGTAACTTTGTGTGGGCATGGCGAAAGTTTTTCCTTTTTGTTTTCCTTTGTGCTTCTTGAAGGAAATGTGGAAAATTTCCACCTTCTACCTTTTCTAATTTCCGAGTAACTATAAAAAAACTCACAAATTTTGTTAAGAAAAAAGGATTTGCGTTCAGTTTATGCTCCACTGCGAGCTTCTGCTCCCACCGACATGGCCCATTTTTAATACCAACCTGCATGCAATAACTTCCAATGTTTCCGATAAATGTGAAGTCGGCATATTCTTTTTGCCGACCAGGAGAGCGGCAAAAACAAATACCGCCCAGATGGACAAACATGGCTACATCAAGTCAGAATTTCGTGCTGATCAACGCTATAATACTTTATAGAGTTTCCGAAGTTTCCTTTTAGTTGTCACATGCATTATGAAAAAACAAATCAAAGTGAGTGTATCTCGATCTTACAGTGGTGGGTATAAAAAACACCTCTCTATTTCAAAAAAGAGGAACAAAAAGATTTTTTGCTCATTACTCGTAAACTAAAGCAGATAAATGTGCAAAAATCCAAACGCATAGTCTATGGGCGATGCAGTAGCATCTGTGCAAAAATAGGAAAATTTGAACACGCCTCCTACTCGAAAACTTCATAAAGTATGTAAATTCTTGGCCAATTTCAAATTTGGAATGCACTTAAAAATCTTCGTCTTCCCAGCATTTGTGGTAAATAATCTCGGGTTAGCGAAAATAAATAAATCTCCGACAAATTTGCACAAGAATTTGAAAGCAGCCTAAACTTTTTAAGCAGCCTCCAATGCCCACGTGCATTACTTATTCTGCCTCTTTTAGGATAATGGTGATGGATAAAAAAGACGTGGTCACGGTTGAATATAATTTTTTTAATTGCTTTACTTTCTGTTAGTCACGCCATTCGCGAACTTTACGGGAGCCCCAATGTACATATTGAGGTTTCGAAAATTGATGATCAATTCGACAGAGGCAAAACTGCACCCTTCCGTTTAGTCTTGCTTATCAGAAAACGTATACTTAATGTTTATGTTCCCTATTTATAAACATATGACATATGTAACATTCTCTCTGTGGAAAAAATAAATCTTTTTTTTTTTTTAATAACTACCCTCCGGATGTTCTAGAGTTTTGCATATATTTTGAGTAAATCTCCTATGCACATATATTCAAATAAATATGATGCACTCAAATATTTTATAAATGAAGTGAATATCAGAGGAGCATAACTTTTATATGCACTTATAGTTTATACATACGCCAGAGATAATTAACAAAGTTTTCCACTTCCAACCAGAAACGTAAAATTTTGTTGCAGTCATTAGGGTTTGGAGAAAATACTTCAACTTTTTCCTGGTTTTTTTTTTTTTTGTTTATACCTTACTCCACTTTTAGTAAAGGGTATATTAAGTTGGTGCGAATGTATGTAACACCATGAAGAATTCAAGATAGGCCCATTTTTTATTAGGTCGAACGGTTGGAAATCATTTTTTCGATCGATTTAACCTTGCCTGCCCCTCTGTCTGTCATGTATTTTTGTGTGTTCAACTTGCAAACCGCAATTCTTGAAACATTTTCACGAAATTTGCAATGCTGACGTGATTTCGTCCAAAATAGTTCGGATGGGGCCACGGTTTTGACCATTTCCCACAAAACGCCCTATTTTGAGAAGTCGTTATACGAAAGCATGTTGTATTTTTTAGATTTCCGCGACAAAAATTGCTGTGTATTAGTATTGCGGCATTTTAAATCGCTGTGAAAACTTTGAATCGGATGGGGCAATTTTTTGAATGCGCTACCATACAACTGGCCCTACGGGTTTTGAATCTTAATATGGTAAAAGGGAGAAATTTTTAATAGTTTTTGATGAAAATCCGTTCATAATAACAGTTTAACGTGAAAATTAACATTAGCGAATTTGGACCACGTTGGGCCATTTTTTAGATGACAATCCATATAAAGGTTATAATAAAAACCAAGTAAGAAAATTATATTCATTCGTGATTTTATATTCATTCTAAAAGACTAAAAAGAAGGAAAAGA
This sequence comes from Glossina fuscipes, assembly GCF_014805625.2. Taxonomy (NCBI): domain Eukaryota; kingdom Metazoa; phylum Arthropoda; class Insecta; order Diptera; family Glossinidae; genus Glossina; species Glossina fuscipes. The sequence goes on along the minus strand of NW_023998436.1, from coordinate 69,789 downwards.
ATTCAATTTTAGTCTATAGTATAGTATTGGGTGGATTCGACTAATTTTTTCTATTTTCCGAAGAAATGTGGCGTTTGATAGCTGCTTTATAAGGAATAAGCAAAAAAAAACGGAAAACAAAATTGTTCAGAGTTTTTGTTTCATAGGGTTGTGGGTGCTGTAGGCGTGTCCGTTGGCCGATTTTGGTCATTTTAAAATTCTTTTGAAAATCTACAGACGCCATCTTCATTTCTGCGAATGGGAGGATGTGTATTAAATTTGGACCACGTTGCTAGATGTTTTGAATGCCCTCCAATATAAGAACTTTCATTCAGAAAATTATTCCTTTACATGAAAATAATGTATACTTATGCCCTAAATCACTTGCTGTACACGGTATATTAAGTTAGTGCGGACGTATGTAACTGAAGATGGACCCACTTTGTATTATACCGATCGATTGTGAATTATAATCCGAATTGATTCTGCCTCTCTGTCTGTCCATCTGTCCGTCTGGTGTTAGGATCGGTCCACTTTCTCGACCACTTCCCAAGTCATTATATGGGAAAAAGTGTATTCTTCCAACTTTTTCGGCAAAAGTGGCTAAGTAATAGTATTTCGGCATTGGCATGAAAAGTTTGGACCGGCTGGGAAAATCTTTTAACCCTCTCTCATGTAATGAAAACTGAAGTTCATAAAAAGCAATAATTTTTAATGCTTCATGATAAAAATTACATTATAATAGTCATTTAATATAAAAAAGTTAACTGCATTATCGGCTTATATTTTGTTTCCTGGTCTGATGAAGATTTTCAAGGAAATTGGTTGTTTATAGGGCAGCAAAGTCTAAATTTTGATGTCTGGTGACGAGAATTGAGCCATAAGAGTAATTTCATGCAAAAATAAGAATTGTTTTAGACAGTTTGCTGTAGGGTATTTAACGGTTGTCTTTGCCCAACTATAATGTTCTTACTTGTTTTTGTTACAAAATTGAACAAATGAAGTGGTGTAGGATATCTAAGAGTCGGCTATGCCTGGCTGTGATGTTCTCCTTTGTTTTTTGTTTTTTTTTTTAAGTTTTGTAACTTACTTCATTTTGGTTTTGTGGTTAAGTATCTATGTGAGTTTATTTCGCCGTTTAACAACGTAATTTGCAAGAGGTTTTCTTTACATACATATTTCTAACATAAATTTACCTGAAAATTTATGATTGTTTTAGTGATTTTACGCTTTTCACCTCTTGTACTCCTGCCTCAGTAAGACAATAGCTCCCCTTGCTATCGTTCCCTTGTTTGCTATCAAGACATCCTGAATGACTTAGAGAAGACAATCTATTAAAAAATTTAACAGAGTGTTCAAATCTTAAAAAAAAAAAAAGCTGCTTTTGACTTTTTAAAGTATTTTTCATAATTTAAAGATTTGTTGTTGTTGTTGTTGTTGTTGTTGTTGTTTAATGTATAGAACAATTTATTTGGCTTCGCCCTAATGCCTTTTGCATAGAAAAGAAAGTGTTTTTTATACATAAAGAGAAAGCGTGTATGTAAAGTTTATGCCACCGGTGGAGTGGTTTCAATTCGTTAGTCTGTAAACAAAATACATTAGCATATAACCTCCAAAATCATCAATGAATGAAAATGCTTTAAAAGCGGAATACATTTGCATATTAACGTGTTATGTGAATGACATAGAATCAAATCATATATAACATGAAATGAATTTGCACTTACCCTTTGGAATAAAGCCACACGCCACTACAGAGATGAAAGTCATTTAAAATTCTGAAAAATGAAATGAAAATTGATTTTTATAAGGTTATGAACAGATTTTAAGAACATTTTACGTTATTTTCATCAAAGGCTTTGCAACACGCAAATGAAGCTCCATGGATCACAAAAAACTATACATTTTTTTGATTTTAAGCATCGAATTTTAGATCGATTTAAGTACGTCCGTCTGTCCATCTGCGTAATGTCTTTTATGAATATCGTAAAAATGAAGCTATTAGCTTCAAATTCGGCAGAAACATTGGAAGTTATTGCACACAACTCGCAGAGCATTGAAAAAGGAAGAAGTAGCTCGACGGTCACGTCTACCGAATCGCATAAACAGAAAAACACCACAATTAAAAAAAAAAAAAAATGTTTTTCTACTTATTACTCTCATGCCCATTACCTTCAAAAAGTTGAAATGATATTTTATAGGCGATGCTGTCGTAACTGTATAAAAATTGAAAAAATCGGGCACGCGTAACCATTGTTACGTTGTTACATCATGTCGAGTTTCATTTTTTTTTTGTGAGCCCAAAAGAAAGCTTCAAAAACCCCATAAAGTGTAAACATTCTTGAGTAGCGTCATATTCAGGATTTATCCGCATGAGTATTCAAGTCGGCAAGAATAGCGGCTATCGAATGAGTATTCGCGAGTTCAAATCTCATTGCCGTAGAGTCAAATTCGGTCGTAGTTACAGTGAATACTCAGTCGGTAAAACCATAACACTTACCACTTGGGAGCAGCTCCATTACGCTGCGGCCCCTATCTACCTATTTTTTCCTTCTCTTCCCTCCTCTCCGTTATAGCGGGAGTCCTCTGAGTGATTGGTGATATCAAAAAAATTATATTCAGGATGCATTTAAGTATATCCATCTGTCTATCTATCTGTCTACCGAACTACATGGCCTTTGTAGTAAGCATTCTATCGTTCGCAAAAGTTAAGAGACCACTTACGAATTTAAAAGTGGTCCAAAACGATCAAAGGGCAAATTCATTGCACAAAAATAGAAACGCCCAACCAAAGTTGTAGAATATGGAAATTTAGTTGTAGACTGCAGATAGATATAAAAGATTCGATCAATACCGAATACACTTTTCTTACTTGTTCATATTCTTCTAAATATTTAGCTAACTAATGCTCTACATATTATTACTATTATTACTGCGCTTTTTTTGTTAGACACCTTTCCAGTTATCTACTTGTTGCTTTCCTTAATCGTGCAAATATTCCAGGGACGAAAGGTAAATGTCAATGGCAATTTTCTTCGGGCTATAAATTCTCTTTTCAACAACTCTTTAATATGTAAATTTTTTGTGTAATATCTATCTGTGTTTATATCTCCTATTCAACTACTCGTAATCTCCATTTTTTTTCCTTTTTTTTTATCTGACCAACCATTCAGTTCCCTAAATTTACAGCATGATCATAGTCAGAAACAAATCGTGAAAGAGAAATAAAAAGCGGCCGCAGTCTGAGAGGTTTGTGGCTTGCTGGCCTTTATCGATCCACCACTCACTATAGCTACGGCCACACGTCAATCATAGCTAAAGCGTGTGTACAGAATTGGCAGCTGAATTTTAAACATCACCAGCTGACGTTTAACTGACGTCTGTTAAAATTTCATGTCATTTCGAGAAGTTTTCTATCAGCTGCAGTGCGATGTTACTTTCATTATTTTCAAAAGAATAAAAAAAATTGAGTTTTGGTGCGTTGATGGCATGTGTAGTTGTTTGATGGGTAAAGACATGGTTCAAACAGAGCGTTGGCTTAGAAGAAGCGTATGGTAAGTTGTTTTTGTCGGAAACGACAATTTATCTGTGCTTTTCCGATTTTAAATGGCGTTCTTTGGCCTGATAGGCGGAATAGGTAAAGGATCTCGATCAACTTCGCAATGGTAATGAGTTCAGATTTGAAGTGCTGCAGACGATAGCTTTAAAGAGCTAGCGCTTTAAGACTTTAGTCTTAGAATTGCTTTTTCTGGCTAGATTAATAATATAATCGCAGTAAATGAGGTCGTGTGGACATGAATGATTCTATATGCAGTGGATAACTAAAAGAACTGTTTACATTAGACGCCATCAGAAAAATCGTGCAAACTGGTAGCTTACAGATTCGCAATCACTATACGCATGACCAAGTTGCTTTCCATATGGATAACGCTTTTACTTATAGCGGACATAATGCATTGTGCGCAAGTCGTTGCCAAAAGTTTCATGAATTGACGTTTGCTTTGTCACTCTATACTGCGCATTCCCCAAATCAGGCTTAAAGGTGTTATTGTCTGTTCGGGTATTTTAAAATCTCAGTATTTCAATGCAGTTAACCGGATGCGACTTTAGAAGTTGTTAAAAGCTATCTTGGTGTAACTGTTGGAAGCTTTGTTGAAACCCTTCATAATCCTTAATAGACGGTTGATACTATATTGAAAGCGCGTTTTACAAGTACCGTGTCATGTGCAGGACGCTCGTAAATAGCCCGGAAAGTCTGCATTCTACTTGTGTGACGTTTCCATCAAAGATTAAGCAAAAGTTCACAAATAAAAGAAGTAAATAAGAAAATTATGTTCGGGCGGGACAGAACATTTTATATCCATCATCGCGATCGTAACAAAAGGGGAAAAGAACCAAATTTTCATAGCCTATAGCACTGGATTGGTGCAGTTGACTTGTTCTATTTTCAGAATAAAAGTGGAAATTTATACGGTGTACGTGTTGTACTGTTGTACGAGTAAAAAGCAAAAAACCCGAAAAGCGAAGATGTCCACAGTTTCTGTTATAGGAAAGTGTAGGCAGTGTAGGCGGATTCTTTCAAAACTTAAGGTTATTTTCATAATCTTTTGCTAGTTTGTATGCGATGCGAGAGAATGTTTACGACAGATACGCAGACGAGCAAATAGATTGACGATTGGACGGACATGTTTACGTGCATTCCGACTTTGAAACTGACCCAGAATTAATATACCTGCTAAGGGTTTCGTAGCTTGTTTCTGCCTATCATAAAGGCATTGAAAAAAATATTAATACTCTACAATATGGGGTAGGCCCGGTCAATTTTTCCATTTTTATCCAGGTACTACAGTATCGCTCATAGAATATATGGTCAAATTTTTGCAGATGTTTCTGTTGTAGTTTATGAATAGTAAGCAAAAAAAAAAAAAAAAATTCTTTTTGGAAAACAGAGATGTTCTCAGTTTACGTAGTACTGCGAGCGCATCCTTCGACCGATTTGGTTCATTTTCAATACCAACAAATTCCTATGCGTCTGTTTAATTTGAAGTCGATAGCTTCATTTTTGCAATCAGGAGTATGTTTTCAACAGACATTACACAGACGGATAGAAAGTTAGACAGGCAGACAGACATATCTAGATCGATTCAGAATTTGATACTGGCCAAGAATATATATATACATATATATATATATATATATATATATATGTATATATACTTTGAGGGGTCTCTGAAGCTATCCTCTGGAGGTTGCAAACGTTTTAACTAAAGGAATATACCGCGTCAATCTTTCGGTGATGGATGTAAAAATATTTAATTGCAAGGCTTGAATTTTAATTATTTCATTTAGGAAACTTGAGTATTATAATAATCCTCAATAAGACTACATACCGACTGGTTGGCATTGTTGGCAGCCATCATACATCAATTTGTAAATAATTGTTCACAAACTATTTTCTTTTCATTTGTTTTCTTGTTCTTTTTCCTTTAAGTGTTTAATTCTTTGGATAAGAAAACTTTTAAATATTCCTGCATACATACCAGCATACAATATATATATACAATATATATATATATACAACCACAGTCATTTTAAATCAGATATTACTCTGACTTATAGAAAAGTCTACATTTAAGCAAATGCTTGAGCAAACTTTTAATGCAAATTGTTCACTTTCATAGAAAAGCTTAACCAATTATATAATGTTTTTAGAAATTCTTTCCTTTGCCGCACGCCTACAGCAATTAAGCCCTACACGCTCGTAATAATCATCCAAGCACAAAAGTATACAAATGCAAGACTTTATTTATGTTATGTGCGTGCATTTCAATAGCAACGCATACGTTTAACTACTTGTTAGTTAGTAAATGTTTTACTTATGCGTATAAAAGCGAGTTTGTTTGACAGTTGATGGCATACAAAACAGACACACACACAAACACACACACACACATACACATACATTAGCATAGGTTTAACAAATTAACAATATTTTTCAAGCGGAAAATTCTTGCGAGAATTAGATATAAATAAACAAAAACTTTTAATTATCAAGTGTAAAATTTAGATGAAATATTTAAGTTAAGGAGGAAAGGAAAATTTCTTCTCAATAAAATAAAAAGAAGATTAGATAAACGAACCGTGAACATATTCACACTTTAAAAGCATTGTACATTTGTAAGTAAGGAGGGAGAGAGAGAGATAGATAGACAGATAGATAGTTAAAAAAAAGAGAGAGAGAGCTAGGGAGAGAGAGAGAGAGAGAGAGAGAGAGAGAGAGAGAGAGAGAGAGAGAGAGAGACGTAGAGACAGATAGATAGATAGATAGATAGATAAATAGAGAGAGGGAGAGCGATAGAGAGAGGAAGAAAGAGGAGGAGAGGGAGATAGAGGAAGAGCTATTAATTTGCGAAGAGTAATTAAAATGATGTAATTAATGATCGTAGTTGAGAATTATTCGCATTGTCATTGAAGGGTGGCTCCAAATAGAGTAGTCCGAAGGATTATAATAATAAGCTCGCAACCGTTCTATAGGCAAAATCGCAAAAACGAAGGGCAGGATCGGGGCCAACACTCTGGTGTTTATGGTCAAGATGCCTTGTTGAATGCCAGAGCTTTCTTGCCGTACCTGCCACTTTTCCTATAAACCTTCCCAACCACCATCGTGCCCGCATGTACAGAGACATCTCCTGACTGACTTTTCATAGAAAAGAAAAGCAAATGTAAGCCGTGAAAGATCTTAAATTAATTAAATAGAAGAAAAATTTACTAAAAAATAATGGAAAAAATACTAGAGTGAGCCACGTCCCATCATACAATATCCTAGACCATCTTACAATTATTCATAGACAAAACTTTTTAAAATTGATGGATAATTGATGGATTCGACTGGATTCGAGTGAATTCGTGTAAATTCGCAAAAATCCGGATGGATTCGGATGAATTCAACCGATCAGCACTATTCCTGAAAGGTTTTTTTAGATGACATTTAGACCTTTTGGTATATTTTAGATCAATATATGTTATAGTTTCTTGAATTATATATGTTCTTGTCGGAATTATAGCGATTTAAGCTCTTAAGTTTTAAATGAGTCTAACAAATATTTCTATCAAATTTTAGCTTAATGTCTTTCACAATTAAATCGACACTCAACTTGGCCTACTTTAGGCCGCTCGAACTTGGACTGAAGCCATCAAGTAACAATATTGTGGTGGTGGTGGTGGCGGTGGAATCATATGTACAAGAGCAAGCAGAGATGTTGATAAGCGTTAGCTTGCATCTTGTTCCATCCTGCTGTAATATACACTCAAACGTTAAAACGTTTCAAGTTCGTAACCTTTACGAGTATTTGTTACACAAAAATCAATAATTGCACTCATTTCACTTCGTTCCGCTTTCGTGCTTACACACCGTTTGCTTGCATTTTACAAAATGGCATCACTTGATCTCTTGCTAATGTTCTTATCTATGTTTATATGTGTTACATATAATGTTCTTGCTAGTGATAAATTAATGCTAGAAGCTTGGATAATTGTCGAATTGAAATAACAATAACTGATGTGGTTTTCATATCAGACAAGTAAGTTAAAAAAAGTTAATTTTTAAAAACGTGAAAGTAAGAAGAAGAAGAAAGGAAGAAGAAATATAGCAGATTTATATTAAAAATACCGCAAGTAATATCTTCAAAGCAATGTTTTGCAAATTTTATACGATTTGCCTCTGACTTAACATTGTAGAATCCTTGCAGTCCTTATGCCAACCGTACGTGTAACAAAAATTGCAACCGCTTTACAAATAGCGGCGCTTACTAATAACTAGCATGTTAAGAAGAATATATCTGCTCGTATATAGTAAAATACTGTGCACGCGATCATGGACAAGTTACAATTAATTTGACACTACCGACATACCATGTAAGAAAAAGAAAACAGATCAAAACCACACTCGATCTAAAAACCTAAAAGGCTTACGCAGCTTTTGGTTACAGTAAATCAAAAATTACAGAAAGGTATACTTTTCATGAAAGTTCGACTATTCGGAGATGCTCCAGTCATCACCTGACGTGATCCAAATCTGGTAAACTTAATTTACTTCCTACAAATTTTATTATTTTTCATTTCTTTGTCATAAGAAACTAGACTTTCGATCCTTATACGGAGTTGCTTGAATCGACCGGTTTAGTACAAGTTAGGTCTATCTTAAGCTATTCAGGGCGTTACACACGTCCAGACAAACTTAATGTACTCTGTACCACAAGAGTGCAATAAATCTTAAGATCATCAGACCAATGTCAAGTGAAAAAAAGTTGCATTTGCTCTCTCTAGTTGCGCCGAAGGCAACAATTTTCTTAGCTCAGCAATCAAAGAAAAATAAATTTTTGAACATCGATCACTTATCCGTGCAAATACGACTTTGTAAATAAATACATGTTTTTTATCCATTCTTGTTCATTAATTCTTATCAATAATATTTTTATGTATTAAATTAAGAATGGTATGGGCTAAGAATGAGGGCACACAAGAACTGTTCTTCGTTGCTTGACTTTCGTAAGCGTGACTGTCTGGATGTGTTTAGTTCTACCTATCTATCTATCGCCCATCTACCATCTACGGCTATAGTCGGTACAGGAAAATTGAAATAGATAGGAAAATAAATATCATAAAAGCAACTGTTACAACTTATTGGCTAAAATAACGTCGGGCCAAACTGTTCGCATGATGAGTAAATTTCTTTCACTACATTAAATGTTGCTTTGCTCATTTTGCTAAATGAAAGGCTTAATAAATTGTTTTTTTATTTTGTTTTGCTTATGTTGCTTTCAGGTAAGTTCGTTCTTTTAATTATGAAAATTTTTACACATAACTCGTAATATTTACATAATTCATTTTTTATGTACATTTTTTTGTACTTTCATTTTATTTAAAAGTTTTCCATTTCCTTCCCTATTATATCTTCATTATCCTTTGTACTATGCGCAGCATACGAATGTCAGTCAAAACAAAATTTATCTTCTTTTACTCCCTTTTTTTTTAATTGTTTTTATTGTTGCTTTTTAACTTTTTTTTCCTACATGAAGGCGTTCAGCGTTTCATAATTAATGTTTTGATGCAATTTATTGTTGAAAAGGGTAGTCACGATAGCATTCTTTGCTTTATTCGCCGTTAATTAATACCAACATTAACTGAAAGCTTTTACTAAATGTAGAAATTTTTAGCTTAACATTTAAAAGAAGAGATGAATTAAATTTTTTTTACAGGCGTAGGTGTATTAATTTTTCGATGAGTTTTTTCATAAGCTATGCGAGGAAGTTCTGTAGAGTAATCTACGAACTGAGACAGAAAGATGTAAACATTTTTTTTTAGGTAGTAATGGTAACCATTTATAAAATCATGAAGGACAAGAAGTGAATAGATTGCAACTCTGCATTGAAGGCCAACATCGAAGTGGTTGTATGGTCCTCCGTTGATGAATAGATCAAACATTTCTGTACTTATAAAGGGTATATTAAATTTGTCAAAACGTTTGCAACGTTCACAAATAGGCTTCAGAGATCCTGCATAAACAAATGTATTATCGACCAATATCGAATTCTGAATTGATTTAAGCTTGTCCGTCGGTCCGTCTGCGTAGTGTGCGTATGTAAAGATTCTCCTGGCCGCAAAAATGAAGCTTTCGATTTCAAAGCTTGGAAGTTCCTGCACGCAGGGTGGCATCCACAATGGAGCCAAACCAGTCTCAAGGCATGCTCACAGCACCACGAAAACACAGAACATCTCAGCTTCTCAAAAGAAATAATAAATTGGTTTTTTGCTCATTGCTCATAAATTTTCACAAATAATTGTACAAAAATTTGAACGTATATTCTATGGGCGGTACTGTAGTATCTGCAGAGAAATGGAAAATATTGACCAAACTTGCTCAATATAATAGTATATCAAAATTTAAATTTTTTCCTTGTAGGAAGAAGCTCCAGCAACTCCATAAAGTAGATAAATGTTTGGCCAGTTTCAAATTTGGAATGCATCTATACATGTCCATATGTCCGCCTGCCTAAATGTGGTACATATTTTCTCGTAAGTAAATATGAAGGTATCGTCTGCAAACTTGCAGAGAGTTTGCACTTTTCAAAGGGCACACCTACAACACTCACAGCCCTATGGGACAAAAACATTTATATTGAAAATAAAAAACATTCACTTCGCCTAGTTCATGTTATTGAGCATGAAAATTGTAATGTTGATGGGTGTAAAAGATTCGGGAATTTACCTACTCGTCTCACTTGTTTTTATATTTATTCCTATATTTTTATTAAGACGAACGAAACAAAATCAATAGAACATTATAGTGATAATAAGGAGCATTTTTCTTGCCATAGAAATTTGTATGTCACCTCATTTTTGTATTTGATGCGCATTACTTACCAAAAATTAGCTCTCTTTAACATCCTGCATTCTAATTGCGAACTTGAACAAATAAGAAAATTATATGCGGCGGCGATTCAATCTTTTATACCCATCACCGTTATCCCTAAAAAAACAAAAGCAGTAAAAGAACTAAATTTTCATGATCTATAACAGGGAGTGAGCGAGAATGATTTATTTGTATTTTCACATAAAAGTTTTTGTCGCAAAGGCATGTGAGCGTTATACTCGTGTCCTTTGAATAGTCATTTGTAAATTCTTTTGAAAATTTTTAGGCATTTTGTTAACGGGAGCATGTTCACCACGGATATTACAATGTTGATCAGGCGAACATATAGGCATGCTTTGAAACTTGCCAAAAATTTGTACACTTTATAGGGTTTTTGAAGCTTGTCTCCCCGCGTTATTAAGATATTGAAAAAATAATTAAAATTACGCAGTATAAAACTTGATAGCCGTGACCGAGTTTTTTCATTTCTGCACAGATCGTACGGAAGTACCCATAGAATTCAAAATTTTTCTAAATTTATCTGCTGTAGTTCATAGTCAATAAACGAAAAACCCATCTTTTATTCAGTTCAAAACCAGAGGTGTAGTCAATGAATCTGATATTGTAGGCATGACTTTCAAACGATTCGCCCATTTTCAATACGAAATTGCGCGGAAGCACTTCAAATGTTTCTACCGTATTTCAAGTGGATAGCTTCGTTTTTGCGACCAGGAGAATGTTTACAACCGACGCTACGCACGCGTACAGATGGACATGCTTGAATTGATTTACAATTTGATGCCGATCAAGAATATGTATATTTTGTCTGGTCTCCGATACTTACTTCTGGGCGTTGCAAACATTTTGACAAAATGAATATTCGGCTCATATTTCGGTGACGGGTATAAAAATCAAATTTTTATACTGGGTGAGGCTATTGTAGTATGAGTAAGGGACAAAAAACTCAGAAAACCGAGATGTTCTGCTCTTTATAATATATTATGGGCGTGTTATTTTGTCTATTTGCTCCATCTTCAATATTAACGAGTGTGCAACGATTTCGAGTATTTTTGCCGAACTTGAAGCAAATATTTTTAGAGTACGCTTACCACAGCAATTAACAAACACATGGAAGGGCCGACTGACAACAACGCCTAGAACGATTCAGATTTGATCTTCAATCAAAAATATCTAATATGAAGATTCTTTCTTCTAAAAAAAAAATAATAAAATTTCAACAGTCTGCAATATCGAGTAGGCGCGGTCGATATTTGCCATATTTGTATAAGCAGGATCAGATATAGAATGTAAAGGAATTTTTGTCGTTGTATCTTTGGTAGTTTGTAAGTAACGGACAAAAAACTAATCTTCCTTCTGTTTTTGAGAACAGAGATAGTCAGTGATGTCAGTCCAGGACGTAAGCTCAGTAAGCGTATCCTTTGACCGATTTGGCCCAATTTCAATAATAACCTACGTGTAAGATCTTTCAATTTCTATGCCAAATTTGAGGCCGATTTTTTGGGACGAGGAGAAAATTAACCATATTCATTAGACAGACAGGCAGCCGGACGGACAAGCTTAAATTGGCTTAGATTTTGATAGTGATTAAGAATATAAATATTTTACGGACTGACGGACATGCTTAAATCGATTCATAATTTCATGTCAATCAAAAGTATATATATATATTATATATATATATATATATAGTATTTGTGCGGCCTTTGAAATTTACTTCTGTGTGTGGCAAACGTTTTGACAAACTGAATATACCCCTCATCCTTCGGCGATGGATACAGAAATCAAAAGTTTCTTACGTTTTATTACGATTCTGTTACAAATTTTACCTGCTTACCTGTTTAATAAAACGAATAAATATAAAAGACGTCGAACTTTGTTCAAGATGGAATTTCCAAAATTTTCCAAACCTACACAGTAGATAATAATTTACATTACTGTGCCTGATAAGGCTATAAAATAAAAACCCCGTATGCAGCTAGCGATTAACATAAATTTTTGATGATATATATGAGCGGAAATCAAATATATTTGTATATGTAACACATAAAATTTGACGAAACGGGATATTCGTTACCTGTTTGAACACTTTATAAGCAAAGGTATTCAATTCACATAAATTAGTTTAATTGTGAAACCAAAGAAAACACTTCTTTCTATGCTATCGGTGAAGTCAATTTTTTTCAAATAATTTCATAAATAAATTCGTTTAACTCTGTGAAGAACTCATTAGCAATTATTACGACCAAAAGTAATTAAGGAATCAAAAAAGGAAACGAGTTGTGACTTGCTTAACTAACATAGAACAATATGCCACGGACTAAAGTGAACCAAACTACGAAACGTAATCGTGCATCGGAACATCGGGAAGAAAAGTTACGCGAATTCAAAAGTGCTTTTAACGGCTATCTTGCTACTATGGAAAGTGAAGTGGAAACCTTCATTCAAGAATGGGATGAGGAGCTGCGTTTGTTGCGACAACGAACAAGCACCAATCTTTTGAAAATGAGAATGGACCAATTTTTGACAATGAACTCTAGCATTTTGGAGCACAGTTCTGTCAGCGAATCATTCAACTATAATTTAAAGTATAGTAATAAATTCACTGAAAATAAGGATGAGGGGTATCTTACAGAGGATACTTCTAAGCTAAATAGCTTTGGTAGTATAGTCTCGGTAAAATCGGGCACGAATTTTATAAATAACTCACGTTTGAGTCGTGCGCAACAACAACTGCCAAAAGATCCTTGTCGTACACCCGGACCATTAAATTCAGCTCTCGCCAGAGGACCGAGACGAAGCCGTTCAGCTTGTGGTAAATACTCGTCTTTAGTTGCTAGGGAGCATCAAGCAAGGAATAAAATATTAACTGTTAATCGAACGAGACCTCATAGTGTTGAACGTAAACAATATTTCGACGGACGGCCAGAAACGCCACCAGTTGCCTTTATGCGCTGGCCAAAGCCAGGAGAAATGGTTCTGTCGAAATATGGCAGCCCGGTAATAGCTCAGGTATTGCCCGATAGATTTGCAAATGTCAATATACCTTTGCGCGATGGCGTGATGTCGTTGCGTCCGAAAAAAGTTGATTCATTCCAAGCAGATATTTTGGAAGATATGGACCCACGAACTTTGAGCGAATTACGTATATTACGTGGCAATCTCGACAAAATAGTCAATATGGCTGACAAAATCAACAAATAGAGAAGATTTTTTTTTTTTTATTCTTCTCGTTTAATTAAAAATTCTTTCAACACATATATATCTTCATATATATTTTCATTTTCAATCTGTTCATTTTTATTTAATAAAAGAGTTCCGAATTAAAATTTGCAATGTATTTTCAATGTTTGCTCCGTTCTCCACCGTAGTAGAAGATGGTATCGACAAGGCTAAGTTCGAGAGACCAAAATGTAATTCATCTCAACTCTCGTATTCATTCCTTCAGTAGTAAAAGCAAAACGAACAATTAATAAAAGTGCACTCACTTATGAGCCAATCTTCTATATTCATCATTGTTATCTTAAAATATAGTAAAAAACAAAGTGAAAAACGAAATTTCTATACTTCATAATATTGGGTAGGCACGGCTGAGATTTTCTATTTTTTAGAATGAAAGTTGAAATTTATATTGTCTCTCTACGGTAGGTTATAAATGATCAACGGAAAGCAAATTTGTTCTCAGTTTTTTGTTTCATAAGTTTGCGCGCGTTGTAGATACGCTCTCCAATCTGTCTGTGTCATTCTCAAATTGTTTTGCAGATTTGTAGACGATCTTTTCATTCTTGCGAAGGGAAGAATGTGCACCGCAGATACTACACAGTTGGCCAGACGGACAGGCGGACATGCCTAGGTGCATTCTAAATTTGAAATTCGCCAAGAATGGGATTTTTGCAGGTCGCTTCAGCGCTTATAAGGGTCTTGACAAAAAAAAAATAATTTTGATATACCATAATACTGAGCAGACGGTGTCAATTTTTTCCATTCTTGTGCACTTATTAAGGCATCGTCAGTAGAACAAATGTTAAATGTTTGTAAGCTTATCTGATGTAGCTGGTAAGTAATGACCGAGAAATTTATTTTTTTATTTCTTTTGCAAAACAAAACTATTCTCAGTTTGTGGGTATGTCCTTGGACCGATTTAATCCCTTTTTTAAGACCAAGCTGCCTACAAAAACCTTCAACAGATCCAAACCAAATTTGAAACCGATTGCTTTTGCTATCTGGAATATGTTTACAAGACATACTACACAGAGGGACAACCGAACATGCTTCAATCGTTTCAGAACTTGATGCTAATGAAGGATGTATATATTTCGAGGGATCTCTGAAGCATTCTTCTGCGCTTTGCAAACATTTTGACAAAACGATTATCTTATCCTTCGGTGCTGCGTATAAAAAGATTGTAAGAGAAAATGAATAAGAAAAGCAAATAATTTCAGCGCGCAAGGCTACATGATAGGATCAAAAAGTAACAAGAATTTTTCAATATTATGTCATATATGAAATCGGATGTTTTTTTACTCATGTAAGCTATGTACGCAAAAATTGGCCAACAACTCTGGTACTTTGTCAGTATTGTAATGTATTGTACGATATTCGCTGATATTTCTGAACGCGTGTTGGTGCTTTTGTAAGAAAAGTTAAGCTTTGGAAAAAGTGCAAAGGACTTTTATTGACAACGAATATCTGTTGGCAGGTCACTTAAGAAACTGCAGGCTTTGCAATGCGATTATCTGGAAAATTCTTTTTATTTTTTTTTTTTAGGATATGAAATGAATGGGAGTCAATTCGTTGTGAACTGTGGATCTAAAACTATTTGCTGGTATTAATGGTTTCTTTTGCAAAAATTTCATTCGTCTCTTAGTGTAGTGATCACCATCCGCAAGTATGTGTGTGGTGTCACTCTTCGCTTAAATACAAACTGATAGTAACACTCTAAAGCTTAAGTTTATATGAAAAGATTATATCAAGTCTAATGCACTTTTTAAGACACATTTTCACTGTTGCTTATCTACGTAATGTTGTATCATAGTGTTAACTTTCACTGCAATCCGGTATCACTTTAATGATTACATTTGTGTACATGTTCAGCTACACTTTTCTTTTACAATTTCTTGCTAGATTACTTTGATAGTTGTTTTGTATTATGGTGACATGAACATGTGGCTTAGTGTGTTTCCCTTCGAGCTGTTACATGAGCGATGGCGTTGTTTTTTGAACTTAGGTTTGTTAGGCTATGAGTTACAGTTAGAGAGGTAAGAGGATTTAATTCGATTAATGTCAAAACTTTTTCTCTTCTTCTGTTCTTTTTGTTATATTCTTTAGAAGGCAACATCTGAAAGTAAAGTCATTTAAAGTAAATTGCTCCCATTTGTAGTCCATAAATAAATCCACATTAAATTGCTTCAATATAACGAAAATATGTGTGCATATGTTATATATATATATATATATATATATGACTATTAACTGTACCTTACACTACTTTGCATTTCAGCGTACATTAAGTTTGTGCGGATGTACGTGACATCCACAAGGACTTAAAATAATTACACCTTTTATTACATCTTTCCATTAAGCATCTTATAGTAGGCTGCACACAGATTGTGACATGGGTTTCACGTGGGTACGGGCTTTGATAGCTTAACCCCACAATGCCTATAAACTAGGGGCCTAAACAGCACAAGAGCAGGCTGCATACTTTCTAAATAGGTCGCTAATTGGAAAGTGGTCGAAAAGAACGAGCCGATCCATATAATTTTTAAAAGTGTTCGTCATTAAGCCAAACTACTTTAGGGCACCAACTTTCATCAAAATGTTTCAATATTACGGTCTATAGCTTGAATGCAAGAAAACAAGACGGATAGACAAACTTCAGACACTCATTTTCAATTGGGCTTGCTGTTTGGCTTGAGCTTTCTGAGGACCAAAATCACAAGACTTGTTTGGCGACCTAGGCCTAAGAGTATCATATGTATTTAACAGAGTTGTTTAGAGTTGTTTTTATGGACTTTTATCTTTCTCTATATATATATCCATATACATATATATATATATATATATATATTTTATTCGCTAAGTGTACTTTAGGTTACTTTTATGTGTTGTTAAATTTTCTTAAATATATTTCCAGTTAACAATTGTAGTTGTAGAGTTGTTTATTTTATTTTTTTGCAATCGGGGCCGGCTTGAAATATGGGAAAGTTCGAAGTGTGTCAGCTGCATTTCGAATATGATCAATTAACGGATTGGTAATGCCAATTTTGATTTCTAACAAAGGAATAGGGAAGAAGAAGAATGCACATCTTCTTCCTTATGAATTAAACCGTCATCTGAAAACCATTACCGAAACATAGGAGCAAACCGTAACGATCCGTAAGTGAGTTGCCCTTAGGGCAGCCGATTAGTTACTGCAGTTGAACTTTCAAATAGACTGGCAGTGATAGATTTTAGACAGAGATAAATAAAGTCTTATCACTTCATCTCCATAAGATCTTTTGTCTATTTTAAGTCATGAGATTATACGATTAGTTGTAGTTTCGTAGAATTCTAAGACAAGTTATTATAAGAAGCATAACCGTCAGATTTTCCTTAGATATACATACATATCGTGGCAGTTAGCCGTAAAGTAGGTGAAGTAAACGCTGTTCGTAGGAGATAAGTCTCTTTTTTAATATTTCCTTTAGAAATAAACGAAGTCGAGTTATAAAATTTAATTGGACAGTGGGATTCTTTACTCATGCAGCGAAATATAAACACCGCAGGTAAAAACGTCTTGAAAAGCCCCTGAGTTAAGTTCTGGCAAATATTATTATTATTCATTGCATAGGCAATCCTTGCCGCGGTCTAAAAGATCTATTGGACTTGCAAGTGACTTTAGGCCTCTTATAAATGCCGCCACCTTCTTTCGTTAGGAGCACCGTATCGCGTTCGGCGTTATAAAGTGCTCGCCAAACACTTGGTATCTGACTCTGCAGGAAACCTCACATTCACATGAATTGTGATGGACTGTCTCACTCACACTGCCAGCGCAGAGAGAGAATATGCATGAACTGCTAGCGGAGATATCCATATTTTTCAGGTAATACCTGAAGGAATTATGATCCATATAGGAGCCTGTGACCAAGCGTAAGTTGCTCCTTCTTAGTTCCACTAGATACTTTGACAAAAGGAATAAATAATTTTTCCGAACGGAGAAATACAAATTCTTACAATATCAACAATCCAAACCATCATCAGCAGAACAACATCAAATTTACTGAAAATGTGTCAAAAATAATAAACCGCAGGTCGAATTATCGGACATGCAGTGGCATTGGGAGCGGACAAAGAGTCAAATAACTTTTATTGTTTCGCAAAGTGATTCTGATTCGATGGTATTATAAAAAAAAGGAGGAACTACCTTAAGTCCTTCTAAGTGTCGTATACATCTTCGCAAACTTAATAAGCTCTTAACGTACTCACATGGGATAGGACAGAATTATTGACAATGTGCAAGGGAGATGCAAGAGATAATTCAGCTAATTTGCCTACCAAGTCAGATCATTGCAGGCAATGGATTTTAACATGACAGAAAGCAACATATATATATATCATGCAAGAAGGACAGCATATTAGTCATTATTTTTGACGTTTTCGATTGTGTGCCAATAACAGAAAGTGTGTCCGTACAGACAGTAAGTGTGGTTAACATTGTGTGCATAGCACTAATCTCAGTAGTAAACGTAGAGGAATAAATTTAAAATAGGCATAGCATTGTTGCACCATTGATAGAAGTTTCTTGAAATCTGTTCTTTTTGTTTTTTGATCTATCAGTCTAAACAAATTTGCATTCCTTAGAGATGAGTAAAGCTGATATTTTTCTGGTTTTATTTTTACAAAATAATCAGACAAATATAAATCATTAAGGGTTTTTCAAAAGTGTTTTCAAAGAACTCATTAAAGGGATTTTTTTTTTGCAAGTGAGTTGTTTTTTTTCCTTCTCCTTTGAAGAACAAGGATGGCTTGCAAACACAATAGAATCCATGCCTACGCATATACAAAGTAGTCATGAAGAGCTCTTTAGAAAATTTCATTAAATAAATTGTTGAAAAACTTTTTTCAATAACAATTGTAAAGCGAGTGTATGACTATGGTCAAAGGAACAACTTCCAAAGTTTTTCTATGTATGAAAAATTTGGAATGATTTTTTTTTTTTTTTTCTCCACTACACTACTTGTGGTACAGGGTATAATAGTTTAGTACGATCATATGTAACATGCAGAAGGGCTTATGGTGGACCCATCTTTTATTGTACCGATCGATTCGGAATCATTATCTGAATTGATTGGTCTGCACGTTTGGTCATGGAAATTTGTGTTCAACCTATAGGTCACATTTTTTGAGATAATTTGATTAAACTTGGTACAGGATGAACGCTATTGAGAACGGTTTGGATCGCTTCACTTTCTCGGCCTATTCTGAAAACTCGTTATACGGAAAAAAATTGTAGTTTGAAAATTTCTCGGCAAAACTGGCTAAATAGTTGTAATTCGGTGTTCAATTGGTATGGAAACTTTGGACCGGCTGAAGGAATTTTTGAAACCCCTCTCATATAACGAAAACGTACGAGAAAAGGGTATAATTTTCAATGCTTCACCATGAAAATTATATCATAACAGTAAATTAACACAGAAAAAAATGAACTGTGCTAAATTTAGACCATCTCGGTCCATCTTATGGATCCTAATAAGGATTTTCACGAAAATTGATTTTTATAGAGCAGAACAGTCGATGTTTTAATATCTAATATCATCTACGGCTGTCTTTGGATCCTCTTGTAAGTAAGGATTAAACATGTACAACATTAGGTTGCGTTTTGGGCCCTTTTCCACAGAACTATGCATTTGAAAATTATGCCTTGGTATAGCACCAAGATACAATTTTTGTTTTCTATAATAAAAATAAGAATTGGGTTGGACATTGTGGTGTAGGGTAATTAATGGTCAGCCTTACCCGACTATATGTTCTTACTTATTTTCTTTTGCATTTAAGTTTTCCTTATACGCTTTAGGCATTTGCAGTAAAGCAACTTTTTAATTAAAAAAATTTTTTTTTTTTTTTTTTTCACAAATTCTTTTATATCTCATATATTGGCTTAATATGTTTGTTTGTACATTTAGTATAATTGTTTATTTTTGAATTGTATTATTATTATTATTATTAGTATTTAATTTGTGCAGAAATCGTATTTGCAACGCAAACACAGACTGAAAATTCCTGCTTAGTAGAAATTTTCTTATGAGAACTGTTGAGTGCTGGGGTTAGTCCGACGGGCTATCCAGGTGTTCAACTGCTCGTTAGAAATAGAGTTTCACTTATGCTCCCGACTCTCTTCTACTCCGATAAATTTATCAAAACGTGGATTTCCTTGATATAATTATTGGAAACCATACACTTTATTGAGGACTTAAGACTTCTGGGCTAAGGAAAATCTCTCTTACATTTTCTTAAGTACATTGATCTAGAACCTTCGGATAGTAATGAGGTGATTCCCTAGAATTTACCCTTTTCTTGGCTAGACCGTTCGCCCCCTAGTCTAATCCTGCTCTTACTAATTTCCTCTCCTCAAAAGACTTCCCATTTCAGCAAATATACCAGGATGTTTTCAGATTTTTAAAGCTTACACCTTCTCGGAGTGGCGGCTATCAATAAAAAGAGAGAGGATGTGTTGTCGCCGTTTTCTCTATACCTCTCTGCCACGACCGGCGTTGCCCATCAGTTACTAATCACTTTCGAAAACAGCTGATATAGTTTCGAAGGTAATAGCCGCACCGGTTTCCGGTAACAAGTTGCTATACTGAATATACAGAATACTGTAGCTGTTTGGCCTTCGTTATATTTACATTTTCTGAGAAACTTCATATGCGGTAATATCCAAAAGATAGGCCTATGTGGTCCAAATCGAATAAGGTTGATTTCTTTGTCAATTCTTTATCATATTTCAGCGTGAAAATTGGTTCACAAAAGTAAGTTGACAGAAAACTCAACTCTACCGAATTTAGACTACGTAGGTCTATTGTGTGAATACCACAGCACATAAGCAATCTCAGGAAAAAAAAATGTAATGTTATAAGTCAAAAAGGACTAATTAAAGTTAATGGTTTACGATGGACATTTGTTCATGATACTAATTTGACATAAAAATTGAGTGGACCAAATATGAACCACATGGGTCTATCTCTTTCCATATAAGACATCTCATGAATGGTAAACCCTGCAGAAAAAGATTAATTTTCAATAATTTATTGTGAAAATTAGTCCGCAGTAGCCCTTGAGCAAGAAAATTAACGGTAAAGAATTTAGATCACATAGATCTATATGTTAGGCCCCAATAAATATACGGGTTATCATGAAAAGCATGCTTTCATAATACAAAAAAATTATGAAAAGTATGCCTTTGGGGCAAGGGGTGAATAACTGTAGTAGGTGAAATGGCGTAAGGTATGTAATGGTCGACTTTGTCTGACAATAATTATTTTACTTGCTTTAGGTATATTTAGCAAATTTTATGAAATATGTCTGGGACCGATTGTGCCGCATTTGCGATCTCGTAAGGTGCAAATGTTCAGGATCATGAGCAGGAGAAGAATTAGTTTAATTATACTTCTTTTCTCCGGTTGTATCATCACGAGTATTATCAAAACCTCCAAATTGTACCTAGAAGCAGATGTGGAGTAAAGTTTCGTCCTTCCACTGTTATTAGTGTGCGTAAAAGATCGTACGTAACTATTTTACGTGGAATAATTTTTCCATTTTTTTATTTCTCTCTCTCTTTCTCTCTCTCTCTCTCTCTCTTTCTCTCTCTCTCTCTCTCGCATATTCAATCAAATAGTTCTTTTATTTATTAATAAATAATAAAAAAAAGTCGCAATAATTTTTTTATAAAAATGCAAATTAAATTTTTCTTTGACAGTTGTTGGTATAGTTTGGTATATGTTGCTGATTTTAGTTTCTTAAAACCTTTGCGACAACCGCAGAGAAGCTTCAGAGACAGTCTGTGGATTATTGTCTAAACCTACATATTCTCGATTAACATGAAATCTGAATCGTTATATATATCTTTATACATGTTTGTTCGTGCAATTGTCCAACGCGTGCGTTACTGTCCCTAGTTCATGCTAGCAAAAATGGAGATGTCTGCTTGCAACACAAGATGCAAATGCCCAGCTTTATTATACGAAAGTGCAAAAAAAAAACCGAGCCACGCGCACCGAACATTGCAGGGTATGGAAATTTAATTTTTGCCTTCTTTTAAGCCTTCTTTAGAATACTGGTGATGAGTATAAAAAATTCGGCCACAGCCGAATATAATTTTCTCACTTATTATACCTAACATTTTATTATGCAAATCATTATATGCCCCGTGGGAATTCGTTAGCTTTAATATTAAATTTTGCTATAAATAAATAAGCTTACAAACAACTACACACCAATATGTGTATTATACTTAGTGCAGTTTCTTTTTCATACGATTTATGTTAGTGAATGAAATGTGTTTACTTAGAAAAGACCTTTGATCTTTCTTTTTTTTTTGATAGATTAGGGAAAAACTGTTACTTTCATTGCAGTTGGCCTCGGTTAAATGACAATAGACCTAAGGAAGCGACTGTGTGAGAATTCTCTACAAACTGCTATCAGAATACGAGTGAGGATGTGCAAGTTGTTCTAACATCCATTGAGAATGCTTGATAAATCTGCTGATGAAAGACTCTTCAGGATTTTTTCCCTTCAAGAAGTCCATTGCGCTCTGCTGTTAAGTACGCCCAGCGCCCCAACAAGATGACGAATAATTGCTTTTTTCAGTTTCTGCGGTTTCTACATCGATCTCTGATCTTTTGATCAATTATGGTTATTGTTGTTATCACGTATGGCTGTTTCGCGATAACATTCGTAATGTTTATACCCACCACTGTAAGATGGAGGTATACTCATTATGTTTTTTTCTATAAGGTATGTAACACCCAAAAGAAAGTCTCAGAGAGCCTGTAAAGTACGTATATTCTTGATCAGCGTGAAATTCGTAGTTGATTTAGCCATGTCTGTCCGTCTGTCCATCTCTGTATGTGTTTATGTGGTGTGTGTTGTTAGCACTCTCCTGGTCGTAAAAATGGAGCTATCGACTTTAAATTTGAAGAAACATTGGAAGTTCTTGCACTTAGGTTGGTATTGAAATTGGGCCAAATCCGTCCAAGGCCACGCCTATAGTACTACGTAAAGTGGTGATCGTTCTATTTCTCAAAAGTAGTAAGAAATTGATCTTTCAGTCATTACTCATAAACTGCAGCAGTTAGATCTACAAAGACTTGAATGTATATTCCATGGGTGATGGCGTAGTACCGGCCACGTCAGCTCAATTTTATAGCGTGTCATGATTTCATATTTTTTTTCCAAAACCTTTATGTGACGCTTGGAAACAAACTTTGAAAACTCTATAAAGTATATAAATTCTTGCACCTAAGTATGTCCGTCTGTCCGTTTGCACAACTGGGTAGTGTCTGTGGCAAAAAGAAGAGAACGCCTACAAATTTCCAAAAGAGTTTGAAAATGCCTCAAGCAGATCAAAGAATACGCCTCCAACGCCTACACATCTGTACCAACGAAACTGAGAACACCTTTGCTCGTTGCTTACAAATTGCAACAGGTACACGACATAAATTTATTCTAATTATGAAAATAAGATGACAGTGATGGATATAAAAGATTCAGTCGCAACCGAGTTCTTGTTCCCTTGTTAAAAGTTCTTTAATATAAAACGCCAAACCGTATATATATATATATATATATATATATACATATACATTTTATAACAACAATAATCCATTTGTCATTGTACTAAAGGAAACTTATATCAAGCAACAACTAACGTAAGCTTAGCATGAATTCAAAATGTCCGAGAGATAGATGCCTTCTGCCTTCATGAACAAATCTAAAAACATGTGCAGTAACAAATAATACGTGCATAAGAATGAAAGCAAACTTATATATATATGTATGTTGATGATGACAAAAATTTTCACAAACATACAAAGTACATGCAAGTGGCAACAACAAAAAGGATAGCATTTAACGAAATGTGATAGAGGAGAGTGCTCTGATTTAACATTACATTGCAAGGATTCGGAAAAGTGATGGAAAGAAAATATTAGAAAGATAAAGGAAAATAACAAAATGTTGCACATTTTAAGGTAAAATATATAATATATACAAAAACAACACCTTTGGAAGACAACAAGCATTTCGCGGAACATGTGAAGCGAAATTGTTTGTCAACAAAGAGGGAATGGTTGCTTAGATTAAAAGCAAGAAAATTATGCTGCCGCCTTAAAGTAAATACTTTAGAGCATGTTTAGACATATTCATCAGCCTCAACTGGCGTTCAATATGAGTAAAACAATTCTGCATTGAATTGCAAACAAAATGTCATACAACAATGATTTGGTATAGAAAGCCCAAGACTAATAGTTTAAAGGTATTAAAAATACAATTTTGTAATTGGGTGTTATGAACCATCCAAGCAACACTTGGGGCGGAATGTTCATGTTTCTTGTAGAATATTTCTTTAAGTTTAAGTGCTAGAACGTAATGTATATTTTCAAGGCCAGATTTTAGCTGACTATAGTTTCAACACTTGATTTCATAAATTGTGTAGATTGTGAGGACCCAATACGTCCTTTATTTTGCTTCCATACGTAGATTTAAGATTATTTCAGCCGTTGTATGTATTTTGAGTTAGCATAACTCCCTACTACTTTCTTAATTAACGTAATCAATGGTGCTGTTGCTTGGCCGACATTACTTGGGAAGATACGATTTAATGTTCCCAATCACCATTCTAGGCACTCTATATTTATTGAGCTCAATCATTGTAAATACAACTACGAACTGATTAACCCGCTCAGAGCTGCTTGTAGTAATTCAAATAAAGTCTATCACTTGATTACAATTTCTGATTCATTAAAGATGAATAAAACAGTGTTACTTAATACAAGGAATTTTCCCATGTCCCATTTATATTAACTTTGAATCCAAATAAGTTATAAATTTGACAATAAATTTGGCTCTGCCTTTGTCGATTGCCATGGGTAACAAATTTGGCTTTACTCGCGTCTAGTTTCTGGATCGGTTCTTTGGGAGAGTGGTGCAACGTTGCAAGCGCCTTGCAGGCTTATTTATGTACACGTGAAGCTTCAATTTATATTTCAACTTTATTTATAATTTGTAGTAATTATGTCTATTATCCCAGTACTCTACTAAGTACTATTAAGTCTACTCTACTCTAGTATTTACCTATCCCTAAATCTTAATAAGTATATATATATATATATGCTTAAGATTATTGTAATTGCTAATAAGCCTAAGATAGCCTCTCATAGTTAATGAACTCGACAGGTAAAATGTAGTTGTTGAGTTTTTCTCTTAGTTAAATAAATAAATAACGTTACTTATAGATGAGACGGGATTGTCGTTTAATAGACCATACGTTATAAACCAGGGATGGTTCTGATTCTGATTACTCGGCAATAGCGGTCTGGAGAGAAACCGAGGTAATGGCAGAAGGAATAGAATTGTACTTCTTTCTTCTACTTTTGCACAGTTGGAGTGCTAACAACGCTCTGTTATAAAAAAGTGTTGACAATTGGCAGATCAGTTATGAGGTATAGTTAAAGTAGAAGGATCCATGTGTAAAGTGTACAGATTGGGAGGAATCAAGCAAGCGTATTGCCCCTCCTACTGCAATAAAAATTTTAATTCAAATGACTGGAAGGCAACTTCTGAATTATAAAGGAAAGGTTTAAGCCAATTAGATAGACATTAGATGAATTAGCTCGACCATCATAAGCGATAGAGTGTTTAGTTAGAGAAATTAATCCAAATTATATTGCATGTACATGAGATTATTATGATTGTTTATGTGAATGAAACATAAGTTTTAGTATAAGTGAAAAGCAACCCGGAAGTATACCCTATGTCTACAATTAAATCTCAATAAAGCTCCGAAAAGCTCGAATTTGCTTATGAGAAGAGTCATATAAACCGCCGCAGAGCAAATCCTGCCAAAAAGTTGTTTTCTACTCGCTTATAATTAATATTTCCATTGGACACTAAGATTCATCATGGAAGCTTATAAAGGGAACCCAAGAATCTCCTTTAAATCCATCTTCAACGGATAGGAAATGAAACAAGTAAGCAAATTAAATTCGATCGGGAGCGAATCCATATATATACATATATATATAAAAGCGAAAGAGCTAAATTTTCATCCTCTGCAATAAGGAGAGGACACGACTGATTTTCTCTATTTTCAAAATAAAAGTTTTTTTCGCATAGACATGTGGGCATTGTAGACGTGTCTTTTGAAAAGTTTAGGTCAATTCCAAATTTTTTTGAAAATTTGTAAGCGATATCTTCAGTTTCGCTAACGGAAAAATGTTTACTGCAAATATTTTAAAGTTGCACAAACAGGCAGATGGACAGACAACATGGACATGGATGGATGGACATTGTTATAGTTTGTGGGATCTCTGAAGTTTTCTTATAGGCGTGGCAAACGCCTTGACAAAATCAATATACCCTTTATCCTTCGGTGATGGGTTTGTGCGGATGTCTACAACACCTAGAAGGATTTGAGAGAGGCCCATAATTTATTATACCGATCATTTCAAAATCGCTTTCTGAGCCGATTTAAGTTTTGCTGTCCGTCTGTCCATCCGTTCGTCTTGTTGTCTTGTGTTCACTTTACAGGCCACAATTTTTCAGATATTTTTATGTGTTTTGTCCCAACGACGTACGCTACCGGAAATGTTTCTAATCGAAGCGCTTTTTCGGTCACTTCCCATGTAACGTCTAATTTTGAAAATAAGTACATGAATGTCAGTGGAGTAGCCTAGGGCATTTAATGGTGGGCCGTGACTCGCTATAGTAGTTTTAACCCATTACTTTTGCCACGCCCAAATGAAAGCTTCAGAGATCCCATAAAATGTATGTATTCTTCATCAGCTTCAAATTCTAAATTGATTTAAGCATGTTCGCGTGTGCGCCTGCTCGTGTATCCGTCTGTGCGCCTGTGTAACATCTGTTGTAAACATTCTCCTGATCGCAAAAATGAAGTCATCGACTTTGTAGCTGGCAAAGCAATTTGAAAATGATTCAAACCGGTCGCAAGATACCCCTACAGCGTCTACATGATTATGCAACAAAAACAATCGAAGCGAACGGCATACATCATATCAATTTGCATTTTTATTTTGAAAATATGAAAAAATTTGAAGCGAACGGCATACATCATATCAATTTGCATTTTTATTTTGAAAATATGAAAAAATCATCCACGCCCATTCACAAAGCTATAAAATATAAAAATTAGATTTTTTTCCCTTTTTTTTCTAGTCGTCTTTAGTATAACAATGACGGGAATAAAAAATTCGGCCATAAGCGATTATAACTTCCTATGTTGTTATATTTAAATTTCTTAAAGCCAAGTGCAAAAGTCACAAGCGTTCCTTTGTTTCGATATGTTTTTATGAAGTTTTTCATGTTTTCATGTGGTGTTCATTAACATTTCTTGTTTGCAATGACCTATGCAATATGCGATAATGTCAGCCAGTGCATCAAGGAAGTAAAAATGGCCTTGAGTCAAATACTAGTTACTTACTAATGCTAATCTTATATAAAATCCACATATATATGTAAGGGATCAGAAAAATAATGCCATACAATACGTATGAATACGCATAGACACGTATTTAATTTATGGTTTCTTTTATGCATATCGAATGAACTTTAAACGTTTGCTTTTTATTTTTTTGCTTTGATGTACTAATAGTCATAATAACATATATTGTTGTGTATAGCTTTCAGCTATTTACATGTGTGCATATGTGTAATGTGAAGCTAAGTAAAAGGTTTAAATTGAAAGGAAGAGCATTAAATGAATATAATATGGACGGATGGAAAGTACATAAACGTATTCTGTACATTTTGCATAAACGTGCTTGTCTTTCCACAAATTCATAGTGAATTGAACTTTAAATCTCTTGTCTGAGCTAAGCCAAATGATATAAATTTTATATATTCATGACAGACAAGAGGTATGCCATCACTCCTCCCTTTTATTAGACATCGAAATATCAGTTAGTTGCTTTTATATGCAAACAAATTCTTGGGTAATTTTAAATTTTCTATCATTTTAAGCATCCTGTCGCTGCTTCTGTCTGCCTGGTATGCAAGTTCTTGACAAATTTAAAATTTCAGGTTATCTTTGCTTGTTTATATGTCATCTCTCTGTACAATGTAAATAAATATAAAATCAGTAGAAATGTGCAACACTGGGTCGATTTAACGAAATTACCGATGTTCATCTCCGTCCGTCTGTCTTGTCAATTCTGCAATTGCTAGACAACGCTTCTGAGTTGATTTAATTATGCCATGTCTGCGTTTTTTTCTTTGTTCTTGATCAACTTAAAATTGCGCATTGATTTATTTACGTCATCGAGGAATCTGTCATTCTTAGTCAATTGAGCCGATTTTTCTAGGCCGGAAGTGTGTGCATTTATCTGTATTGTTACCGCTTCCATCCCTCTAGTACAGAAGTTCTTAGCCAACCTAAAAATCCGATTCTATTTAATAACATCGTTCATGCGTCTGCATGATATATATGTATATGTATATATATGTTTTATGAAAAACATATGTACAACATTTGTTTACTAATAAAGTCCAGCTGCAATCCTTTGCGGAATCGATTCGTAGAGTATGTAACCTTGGCACGTAAGTGGAAGCAGCATTGCCAACGTGCAACAAGATGACACCACATTGCGTAGTGTTCATATTATTTTGACTATTCCCTTTACATATTTATTTATCTATTGTCTATAAATAACTTAGATCATATGCTCGCCTGTATTGAACACTCTACAGCACTTGAAATTCGAATCCACGACCATTGAGATGTTAGTTGCGATTGTTTGCCTGCTCGACTAGTCATACGAATTAGAAATGTGACTCTGTGCACCGCTTAAGCCATGAATTTGTCCATCGACCGAGTAGGCTGATAATCTCGACTCAACCGACACAATGCTCGTGGGTCCAAATCTCAGGTGTGATAGAGTCGATAGATAGCCTCACGTGTTAACATTTTAAGGCTTTTGTTTTTTAATTTCTTCCTGTCGCTAAGTTAATTTCTAGCTAATTAACGAACCACTGATATGTCCATTTGTCCACATAAATTCTTAAGCAACGTGAGATTCTAAGTCGATTTAGGTATGGCGTTAGCACTTCTTGCTCTCCCTAATTGTCTTTTATACTAATTATAGATCAACTTGGGGCTCTAAGTCGATTTGTCTAAGCTATCGCACGCCTTCGTCTGTAAGGGAAAGCAATCTTCATCGACATCATATTCCGGGTAAGTTCAGTTATGTCCGTATTCTACTTATTTTTAAAACCCGCTAAACTTAACATAAGAAATTGGTATGGTCGGTATATATGCAAGCAAAGATGATCTGCTTAAATAGCTGGCAATAATCTCGTCTCGAAACTTTCGAAATATTCGGTTAATATTTTAGCTTTTGAAATGTTTATCGCAGTTACTACACGGTTGGACAGATGGACAGATGAACAAAAAAACATGCTTAGATGCATTCCGAATTTGAAATTGGCCAAGAAATTATATGATTTAGGTGGTTTCTGAAGCTTGTTTCTGTGCACAATTTTTGGAAAAAAAATAAAATTATGACACACTATAAAATTAAGTAGGCGTGGTAAATTCAATACCACTTTTTCTAGAAGTTCTAGAGTATAATCTATGGCTATAGGTTTAAATTTTTGTAGATTTATTTACTGCAGTATACGAGTAATGAGCAAAAAACCAGTTTTCTATTACTTTGATTAAAACAGAGATGCTCTCACTTTACGCAGTACCTTAAGCGCGTCCATTGATCTATTTATACCCATTTCCAATACCAACCTGCATGTAAAAACTTTCAATGTTTTGATCAGATTTGAAATCGCTAGGTTGACTTTTGCGGCCACAAAAATGCTTGCAACAGATATTGCACAGATGGGCTGACGGATAACCAGGTAGATGAACAGATGGACATGTTCAAATCAATTCAGAATTTAATGCTAATCAAGAATCTATATATACTTTGTGGGATCTCTGAAGCTTGTTTCTGGAGGTTGCAAATGTCCCCCTCATCTTTCGGTAATGGATATAAAAATAATCGTGAATGCGTTATTTCTACATCTGTTACAAGAGACGGTCCTCCTTGAATGTTTTAATGGGTTAGAAACATTTGTTATGTTCAGCATACCTACGTGAAGGTTAGAGAAAAATTTAACTGAACGCAATACGATATTCCTTGTCATGTGCAAGCAAATTTGCCTTTCGAACTAAACAAATGAAGAGGAATCTGCACAAAAAGAATTTGTATATGAATATGAATGAACATAAATGGACCATAGTTATGTGATAGTATGCCGATGAGTAGAAACATATATATATATGTATGCAGATATTGGTGGATGTAGATATATAGAGATATATAGGTACATATACATATAGGTGCATATATATATGGGTGTGTGTGCATGTCGAAATCTTTATGAATATTATGTGAAATTGTGTGTAAATATTTATCAATAAATATAAATGTTTTGTACGTCATCAGCAAACACGATTCAAATGAGCTCAAGTAAATTTCATTAACACTACGTTTCCATGTGTGATATAAAATTATTTTGTAGAAGCTTCTTTTCTTGCTATTACGAATACGATGTACGATTTAATTAATAAACAACAACAACGTACCTGCTGGCTTAAACGTAATACATACGCATAGAAGTAAGAATGTGATAGAAGATGGTATGAGATCGCTTGAGCATCTCTCACGTTCGTGGATATATATAATATATGTAGATAAGTATTTTTCTGTTTTTAACGTCCAGAAGGAAGTGTCAGAGACCTTGCAAAGTATGTTTATTCTTTATCAACATCAGGCTCTGAAACGATTTATGTTCGTCTGTGGACGGTTGCAAAAGTGAAGCAATCGACTTCAAATTTAGTAGAAACATCAGAAGATCTCGTACGCAGATTGGTATTAAAACTTGGCCCACATCGGTCAGAGAGCACACCCACAACACCACGTAAACCGAGAACACCTTTGTTTTTCAAAAGGAATGACTAATTGGTTTGTTGCTCATTACCC
Organism: Glossina fuscipes; assembly: GCF_014805625.2. Taxonomy (NCBI): domain Eukaryota; kingdom Metazoa; phylum Arthropoda; class Insecta; order Diptera; family Glossinidae; genus Glossina; species Glossina fuscipes. The sequence continues at coordinate 39,135 of NW_023998436.1, read as the reverse complement.
ATAGACTGTAGCAAATAAATATAGAAAAATTTGAGCGCATATTCTATGGGTGATGCTGTGTACAAAAATGGAAAAAATTGACCACGCCTAACCAATATTATAGTGTATCAAAGTGTAATTGTTTTTTCAATACCTTTACAACGCGCAGAAATAAGCTTCAGAAACCCTATCAAGTATATAAGTTCGTGGCCAGTTTCAAATTTGTAATGCATCTGAATATGTTTGCCTATTCATCTGTCCATCTGTCTGATTGCGCAACTTTGTAGTATATGTGGTAACAATCTCCTTTTAGCGAAAATAATGACCGCTTTGACCAATTTGGCCCATTTTCAATACTAACCTGCGTGCAGAAACCTTCAATGTGCCTACGAAATTTTATGCCGAAGTCTTCATTTTTGCGCTTAGGAGAGGGCCAACAACAAACATAACACACATGGAAGACGGACTGACATGGCTAAATCAGAATTGCACGCCGCTCAAGAATATGTGTACTTTACAGAGCTTCTAAGCTTCCTTTTGGGTGCCACATACCTTATGGGAAAATGCACAATCAGTATAGCTCCAGTGGAATGAAAATTAGCCATTGAGCTTAGTAGTTTTAATAAAGTAATATATTTTGTTGGGAGAGATATTCTGTAGCTGATTTCAGGAAATCCATAGAATTAGTTGTTCCAAATAAAATCCTTCGACTAAAGAATGTACCGCAATTACAGATTGGAGAAGAAGGCTTCTTTAAGATCCTTCGGTGTGTTGCGATTGTGTGGTCAAGGTGAATTCTCGAAAATGTATTGAGCTTGATTTTCTCAATATTTGTTGGATAGAATGGTGGAACTAATTGAGGGTTAACAGAGCAATAGTACTGCAGATAGAATAGATTTCCTTCCGTAAATTTCTCTTCTCTCCCTCACCTTACAGTGGTAGGTATAAAAAAAAGAAATAATAATAGCGGATAAGAGCATTATAGTGGGATACGGCTCATCATCAAATACTATATATCGTTTTAGTTAGTTCAATTACTTGTGTAAGGACTTTCCAAAATAAGTCTTTATATTGGAAGCGGTCGAAAAAGTGGATCGGTCCAAAATATTTTCAATAGTTTTCCTCCTTAGTCGGTGTACCAAATTTCTTGTAGCTTAAACAAGCCAGACAGACGGGCGGAGTACGAGCGTAAAATACCATAGATCTAGGCGCTGCGGAAAGAGCTAGTCTGAAGTGTAGGGAGGAAAGAAGAAGATATAATGTAGGATCACTTCTAAAAGCTTGTAAAAATCAGGTTAAGATCAATAGATCAAGGACATTACCTCTTAGCCACAGTGATACACAAGATTATGTGACTCATAGGGACCAGTAACCGCTTCGCGTCGTTGGTATTCTTTACATCGCTTTTCGTACAAACGTACATTAAATTGTGCGAATGTATACAGCATCCAGAAGAACAGAAGGACAGGCCCGCCTTTTATTATACTGGTCGATCCAGTATCAGTTTGTGAATCCATTAAGCTTGCCTTGATTGTCTATCCCTATTTCCGTCTAATATTTGCCCCAATATTTTTGTGTTCATTATTCAACATATTCCACATAACTTGGGGTAGAAGAATATCTTAAGATTGTACGGATGTATGCAGCATTGAGAAGGCTATAAGATGGGCCTGCTTTCTATTATAATGATCGCTTCAGAATCCCTTTTTGAATAGATCTAAGTATGTCCGTCCGTCTGACGATATTAGCCGCAATTTTTGTGATATTTTGATGAAATTTGTTACATCGAAACTTTATACACTGACGTGCTTTGGTCCGAAGGCGAGCGTTATTACAAATAGTTCGGATCGAAATGATTTTTCGACTACTTCGTACATAACGCACTATTTCGAAAAGTAATTATAACTGCAGGCTGTGGTAGGATATTTAATTGCCCGACGTGGCCCACTATCGTGTTTTTAGTTGTTTTAAGTGCAAATGCAGGAAAAAATTCAATTTATTTCCTGAAAAACGCGTGTTTATGACACGCATGGTTTGTCTGATTTAATTGTTGTTTCTTTTTGCATTTTTTAGCTTTTAAATCATTTAACAAAGCACGCGTTTTCCTTTATTTTTTTCTCTTCACTCATTTGCTTGTTTATTTATTTTTTCATTTGCATCTAATTCCGGAATTAACAGATAAAATCCAATTATAAAAGTAACAATTATACAAATCATACATTTTTCACACTTTCATTAAAACAAATAAAACATTTGGGCAAGGACGAGCATTAAATACCTTACAGCACATTATCTAACATAATTCTTATTTTTATCATAGGACACAAAAATTATATCTTGTTTCTATATAAAGGCAAGTTACTTAAGTGCGTATTATTGTGGGGAAGCCCAACCTAATGTAGCACAAGCTTAATCCTTAGATAAGGCAGGATCCACAAATACCCGTACATGCTCCAAATTTTGTAGAGTTCATTATACCCTGCACCACTTGTGCTACAGAGTATATTAACTTAGTGCGGTCGTATGTAACACACAGAAGGGCTTAAGATAAATCCACGTTTTATTAGCCTGACTGTCCGTCTGTCCTTGTGAATTTGTATTCAAGCTACAGGGTGCAACACTTGAGATATTTCGATCAAATTTACTACGGTGACGTGTTTTGGCCCAAGGCTAATTGCTATTGAATATGGTTCGGATCGGGGGACACCTTTTTTGCCATTCATCATATAAGGCCCCATTCTGGTGAGTCGTTATATTTTCGAAAAAGTTTCAAAATTTTGTGGCAAAAGCGGCTAAGTTTCGGCATTCTAAATTGGTATGAAAATTTCGTACTAGTTTGTAGCAATTTTTGAACCCGCTCTCATATAACGAAAACTGAACTTCATACGACGAAGAGTTATAATTTTCAATGCTTCGCGATGAAAATATGTTGTACGAGTAATTTAACATAAAAAAATTAACTGTACCAAAATTGGACTATCTCGGCCCATATTTTATGTCGTAGCCTAGTAAAGATTTTCAAGGAAGTTGATCCAATGTAGAGCAGAAATGTATAAATTTTAATAAATGGTGATTAAAATTGATCTATAATAGTAATTTCATACAAGAATAAAAATTGTGTGATGCACGGTATTGAATTTTCGGCCTTGCTCGACTAAAATTTTTTTACTAAATTTTGCTTAAATTCATTGCGACATTTTTGTGTTAATCCTGTTTTCCGCTAAATTCCTGCTAATTCCGCCAGCCGCAAGAATTAGGTAAAATATTATCAATGCCCGCTCATGCACATACATGTATAGTATCTAAGGTCCCCGAGACACCCATTTTCTGGCTCGCAAAAAAAAGAATATCGCCTACAAATTTGCGAAGTAGTTTGAAAATATCAAAAGCAGATCAAAGAACACGCCTACAAAGCCCGAACAACGATGCAATCAACTTTGCTTTCCGTGACTTTTCCTTCTATAACTACAACGGATACACAATATTTTAGGTCATATTGACAATTCTCCGCAATTTTTCCCGCGGGATCCTGTGATGCCCCACGTATATGGCAGCATTAACCAGATTGTCCCAAACAAATATATGCCTAAAAGGTGGCATTTCAGCGGATATTTTTTGTGCAAATAATTTTCCAATTCCTAACTCGTGTAAAAAGGTGCTTTGAGGTGAAAATGAGTGAAATATCTGAAGATTGACGCTATGTGATGAAGTTTTACTATAAGAAAGGTGAAGATGCTGCAAAAAAAAGAAGAAATTTGTGAAGTGTACGGTGAGAATGCTCTAAGTGTACGAAGGACCCAGGAATGGTTTGCTCGATTCCGTTCCAGAAATTTGCTTTTCAAAGATGCACCTTACAGTCACTGAAAAAGTGAACGAAGACCGGCAGGACATAGCGGAAGCACAGAACATCAGCCGCATGACAGTTTCGAACCATTTGAAAAGAGCAGGCTACAAGGAGAAGCTCGAAACCGCGGGGACTTTTCAATATGATCTATGAAACTTGGACAAAATTATTTTACACGAATATTCAGTCATGCCCACTCAATATGCAAATTTACATTTTTCCTTCTCTTAATCTTTTATAGAATAACGGAGAGATTCGGTTGAATCAAATTTTTTTACTTGTTTAACTTCCGGATACTTTTTACACAAATTTCATAACTTGTATCTGTTGTTTTATTTTTATTATTTGTTATATAACAAAAGTTTTTCTTCAGTGATTATTTTTTTTTGTTACGTCTAATTAGCTCGCTCATCATATGAAATCTCTTAGAACTATGGCTTTTAATCGTTTTTTAAAAGCTTTACCGCGAATGTTGCTAATTAAAATATGGCTAATGATGTTGATTGTTGGATTATTATAATGATGATGATCAAAAGTTTTTAATCCTTAATATGCGGAATAATTATTTTTATTCTTTTTTTTTTTTTTCAACAAAAAGTTTAAGGACATTTAACCTGGCTACCGTACATGTTGCTCTCAAAAGTTATACATAATTAAATATCATATTATATTTTATTCAGTGAAGTTAAAAAGATTTTTATTATGCAGCCTACTAAGCCTGTATATGACAAAACCTCTGCAGAGATGTAAAGCAAGATATAAGAATGTTTTAGTTGGGCAAGGGTGAAATTTAGATACCTTAAACCACTTAATTAGTATTATACCGTAAATCAGAAATTCCTTTAAGGTAACTGCATAATTTTCATAAAAGCGATCATATCGAACGTCGACGTGGTCTAAATTTGGGAAACGTAATTTTCGTATCAAAGATTTTAATATTTTCCGGTTGCTTCCGTCATAACAAATCTCAAATTAGGTTTTGCCGCCATAACAGGGTTCGCGTTTATTCGAGTCCCTATGTACACTGCGGTCTAAAAAATAGATCTACGTGATCCAAACTTCCCGCGATTGATTTAATAAAGGCAATTTTTTATTATAAAATATTAAAAATTACGATCTTTAGGCATATGAAACCTTGTTATACTCTATACTACTTATGGTCCTGGGAATATTAGGTTAAAGCGGACGAATCGAACACGCAGAAGGGCTTAAGATAGACCTACATTTTATTATACCGATCGATTCAGAATCTAATTTGAACTGATCTAAGCTTGTCTGTCCGTCGGTCCATCTGATGTCTGTTTATGTAAATTTGTGTTCACGCTACAGATCCCAAATTTTCAGATATTTTAATTGAATTTGGTAGATTGACGTGTCATTGTCAAACTTTATGCCCAAGTTCGGAACAAAGTAAGCTATACAATCAAAACGCTTATCCAACTTGCGAAACGCGAAAAACTCTTGATTTGTAATTACTAGCGTGTGATATTCGAATCGATTCGCACATAAGTACGAAATATAATCATTATTTTGTTTTGTATTATGCATAAAACTTCCTTTGTTGAAAGTCGACATGTTATCATGGCACATTCAACTATGGCGCTATGAGCGACAGATGATCGAGGCAATAAGAGAATGTAATGAATAGAACAATTGGACGAATAAAAGACAAATCAATATATTAGATACTTGCATGTTTTTAATTAGCGACATCTATTGGCAAAAATGATAAAGTAATGTGCAGTGTCATACTAGACAATGGTTAAGTTCGATGATTTTGGCCTTTCTCTACATAAAATAACAGTTTTTCACCTAATATTGCTGAGTTATCCAGCGCATGAAGGCGCTAATCATGAAACGCTTGCGAATTGCATTTGCGGCAATCATTACTTTTGTTGTTGGATTTGAAGAAATCAGCTAATCAAATGCCTTTCGGAACTTATGGTAATGTTGCTTCATTATATCCCGCTGTCAATTGCACATATGTCGATTTTTGTTTCAAGGGTTTAAAAGTGGTCAACGACAAACAACGGCCTGGAGAAATAAAAAAAGTTCGAAGACAATGGATTAGAAGACTTGTTAGAAGAAAACTCAGCTGTGGTGTATCGTGACTGGCTCTTCTACGACAATCTTAATAGTAAAAAGCCATCAGTCCAGAAGAGTCATCCACATCGACACTGAAGTAGAATATTCATGGGACAAAAGGTTTTGTTCTACATATAGTGGGATCGGCAAGATGTAATGTATTGCGGTTTGCTCAAACCGAACGAAACTGTTACTGCAGATGTACACTGGCGTCACTTGAAAAAATTGAACAGTTTATTGTTGCATAATAGAACAGAAATAGCAACTAACTGACGCAAAGTCATTTTCTTGAGTGACAACGCTCGGTCGCATGTTACAAAAGTTGTCAAGCATACACTGTTGCGGCTCGTAAGGGAAGTTCTATCGCTCCTATCACATGTAGTTCTTTCCCATCACCACTTATGCAGATTGAGGCGGTATGGCTTAGCTGTTATACAATTTCGAAATGCTGAAGGAGTGTGAAAATGGTTCGCTGGTCGGATCGCCGCCATACCAATACTGTTCTCTCGGCACGATATTGCCAGAAAGATGTGAAAAGGTTGTAGAAAGTAATCGAAAATATTTGGATTAAAGTATACTGTACGTTTTTTTTTTGAACAAATGATTTTTTCCAAGTGAATAAATGATCAGAATACATGCAAGCACCTATTATTTAATTGCAAATGATATTAAAATAATTAGAGTAAGAGAGAAATTTTGGAAAAGCTGTGACTTCGGAATTAAGATCCGACTTAGATGAAACTTTAATATTAGGTCGAGTCATAAGTAACGTCCGCTGCAGCTAGGTAGAATCCATTGTTCCTATTTACCCACTATAAGTCATCGAAAGAAACGCGTTTTTGTTTTCACTATATATATATATAGATGAGGATTCACTAAGACTTTCTTTTTGTTTTTTTTGTTTATTTGGTGCACGTTTAACTATTTCTCTTAACCTCTGAAATGGAAAATCCAAAAATGCATATCTGACATGTGATGCTTTGGTGATTTAGGACTGATAACTGATCGGGCAGTTAGAAATTTAGTTGTAAAAATTTCGTTATGGAGTTATGACCTTAAAAGAGAAATCGACGGCAAGACGTCCTTCCGACTTTGACGACAACCTTTTAAATCAGCTGTTAAATCAATGATAAAAAAAACGGAAATTACTTATAACTCGCCCTAATAATATATTATTTTGATACATTAAATCTAGATTCCTAGAATTTTCACCGGAACAAGATTCCTGCAAACGGAACATGTAACGAACTGCGGAATCTTTTCGCTGTTTCCAAAAACTTGGGTCCTTCTTGCCGGTTAACTTTTGCAAGGGATACACACTACCACTACACTACACTGATAATGCCACATTTGTATTCATAGTAAAAATGTCAGCCTCATGTTGTACTGTCCTGTTCCTGAATTGACAGTGTTGAATAAACAAACAAACAAAAAATAAAAAAAAAAAAGCATGTCAAAATACATTGCAGAACTGCTCTTAAAGTGTTTTTATGTAAAAGTCAACATTCATTAATTGTTTGTGTGTATTAATTAAGCTTATTTGAATTATTAACACATTCATTCATTCATTATTTGTGTTCGTTCGTTTTTTACGCAAATAGCTTTTCTTTTTTTTTTTTTAATTTAAAGCGTGTTGTTTATTATTATATCATATTATTGTATTCTATAGCTTACCTGTTTTTGTACGCATGCTTGTAACATCAGGAAGAACTCAAGACACATTCATCTCTTATTATACCAATCGTTTGAGAATTATTTTTAATAACATCGTAAAAACTGACCTATAAGAATAATTTCTTCATAGAAATCAATCTTAGTGCATTTGTCCCGTGTAAGCCAATTTAATAAATCCTTTCCCATATAAGGCTGCCTGTGAAAACCAAATACAAAAAGTTAGATTCAGTCCAGTAATCAAATCTTTTATACCCGTATACATTATCTTAAAAAAAGATTAAAAATAAAGGGAAAAGAATTAAATTTTCATATTACATAATATTGACTGGGCGTGGTTGATTTTAGCGGAAATTTTTATGTTGTATGCATTTCATCAATAACAAGTAAAAAACACGGAGAGCGTAAGAACTCAAAGATTTTGTTTTTTTTTAGGTGTTTAGGTGTTTATGGTGTATAGATGTTGTTATATTGTGTGTGGATGTTGTAGGTACGTTCTTTTGCCGGCTTGTATCATTTTCAAATTCGCTTTCAACTTTGCAGGCGATATCTTCATTTTTTCGAACGGGAGAATATTTACCACAGATTCTGCACACTTTCGCAGTCGGACGAACAAATCCTCATACTTAGGTGCATTTATATTCTTTATGGAGTTTTTGGAGTTTGCTCCTACGCATTATGAAGGTATTGAAAAAAACTATCAAGTTTTAGTACACTATGATATTGAATAGGGATGGATCGATTTTTCCAATGTTTGTTTACGTACTGCAGCATCGCTCATAGATTATACGATGAAATTTTTCTAGATTAATTTGCTGTAGCTCATAAGGCGTGAGCAAAAATTGAATTTTTTATTCGTCTTGGAGAGCGGAGCTTACAGGGTACCGTAGGCATGTCCTCCGACCCATTTGGCCCATTTTCAATACTAATTTACATGCAAGAATTCCCAGTGTTATAACAGACTGTAGAGATGAAAAAACGGACAGACGGGCATAGTTAAATCGATTCAGAATTTGACGTTTATCAAGAATATGTATGCTTTGCGGGGTCTCGGAAAGTTCCTTCCGGACGATGAAAACTTTCTGACAGAATGAATATTCTTCTCATCCTACGATAGTGAATATAAAAATAGAGATTTGGAATATTTCTCGATGAAAGAGAGGGAGAAAAAGCGAGAGTGATTGGTGGAGAGAGAGAGAAAGGGAGAGATATGGATATATATATATATATATATATAGAGAGAGAGAGAGAGAGGAAAAGAGAGAAAATTTGGCAGAATATATATGTGGAAGATTTTCAGTGGAATGGAATAGGGATAGGATGGGATAGAATTTCTTGGAGCCCCTCAGGGCGCTAACAAAAAGTATGCCCTCATCGGAAAGCAAGCTTTAATTTTATTGTAAACAAAGGAAGATCTGTTTTGAGAGAAGTAATGTAAGGTATTCAATAGTCCGCCTTATCCGACTATAATGTTATTGTTTGTTTTTGTATATCAAGTAATAGCTTGGGTTGCGTAATGTTAAAATTTTATATTTTGTTAACTTTTTTATTTCTCTTCAATGATTAATTTAATGAAATTATAAAAGCAATAGCGAAACAAGTAAAAAAATATATTGGTTATAATGTCAAAAACAATACGTAAATGAACGAAAAGAAACACTTTGTTAAATATAAATGTATTAGTTAATTGATCAAGATCCTTTTTTAAGCCGTACATTCGGTTTGGTTTGGGCTTTGATTAATTTCTTTTGTCGATAATAACCTACGGTTCCTTTTTCCTTTTGTTACTTTTTCTTCCACCAAAATTTTATATGGCTTTGGATTTTGGTTTAAGTCGTAGCCTGTTATAATCCATAAAAAAAAAATAAAATTTAAAAATGATAAAATTTTTTTTAAATTCTAAACTTGATCTATATTCATCGTGCATTCGTCATGTTAACATTTTCCATGAGTCAATGAATTAACCGTAAAAAACTTGAGCTATCTAACTATTTTATGAGCATAATCAGGCCCCACGTTAGAGTATATAAAATGAAGAGTAGATTTTATCTGATTCTAGTAATCAATCTTTGCTAAGTTTAGAAAATATGCTGAATTTGCTTATAACATAAAACCTAACATTGCAAGTCCAAGTTCGCTGCAACGACCATTCATTCGTCAGAGCATCAGCGGTCGTTTTTAAAAAGCTTAATATTGCAAGCACTGAAATAGAAAGCAGAAGCTTGTTTTGAACTATTTCTTTTAAACTATGGAAGCTATTGAAAAACCGTTAGAATAATATTTCTACAAAGCGAACATTCATGTACTTCCGTGATCGGAAATAACATGAATTTGTGCATGAAATGAGTTACTTTTCCAAATTTCTCTTAGGATCTTTTCTAATCAGTCCGGGAAGTCTTTTTCCGGTAAATGCTTTCTTTCCGAAGCGTTCTCTTGGCTTTATCGAACAGCCAGAAGTCCTATGATGTGAAATGGGATGAATACGATGATTGTGGAACGATATGAAACCAGCTCGATTTTTTATCTCAGTATGGCATGGTATACTCGACCGTCAGTCGGTGAAGGCACACGTACATTAGACTGCGATTCCCTACCTACTTCCCTTTCCTAATTTCTTTCTCAACGTCACCCTGTTACACGAATAGGGGAAAAATCACCTGAGTGGTTTGTCACATTAAGAAAGAAAAAGTGTTGACCACAATAATGCGGTAATAGGAGAAAATTACTTCCAGTATGACCTTGATATTTGAACGAGTTTGACGCGGTTTCGTCTTGGTCCCGAAATATTAAAATGAATTAGAATAAAATTAGTCGATCGGCGATTATGCTGAAATTGTAAGAACAACTTTAGTTCCGATAACAATGTTAAGGAGGAAAGGCTATATTTCTGCATATTAAAAAGTAGTAAAAAAGCTATAGTGGGCCATGGTCCACTTTTACATACCCTGTACGAACCCGCAATTATTCATATAAATTTTAAAATAAAACGTTATACGGAAAGTGGTCGCGGAAGTGACCATAACTAAATAAGACGGACAGATAGACAAGGTTAGAAAATGGCGCTACATCTATCTATATAACAAGAGATGGATCTATCTGAAGCTATCCTAGGTGTTGCACAGATGCGTACAAACTTAACATACCATTGTTCTACAACTGGTGTACAGTGTGCCGATAGCCACTAGAAAATGCCGTCGTCCCTTACGTACAAGTAAAAGGCAGAAAGGCGGGGAGAATAGTACTCGCCAAGCTACTCGCTCAATGTCCCAGCTTTCATGAATAGTCAAATAAAAGTTTCCAACGATGCAAGTTTTTCATAGAGTTCCCAGATTGACGGAAAATGCTGCTTGCATGCTCTTGCTACTTATGATTGGTCCACAGGCATTTGACCAGATTCATGCAGATTTCTTTAGACCTGAAAGATAGCATGTAGGCTGGGAGAAGCGTGTGTATTTCTGCGCGAACATTCGCAATCTAATTATATTCGAAGACGCATAAGCAATAATGCGAATGCAAGAGATGAAGCCCAGAGCTTTATTACCTTACAGAAGCCACGGGTGTCAAGTGCCTATGGAAAGATTAGCCCGGAGAGACTTGCGACACGGCAAGAGTCACCGCTATGATAATTGAAAACGGACCTTCGGCAAATTTTACCCCAACTGGAGTTACCTCAAAACCACGTTGGATTAAATCCTAAAATACTTGATGAGCCACTCCTAATTCAGAGATAAGAAAATCGCCCATCTATACTTTCACATTCCAGCATTACATCAGTAGCGAGTTGGTCAGATGGTAATGGCCAATGAGTGACACAATCACCCCTTCGCGCGGTTTACCTCTATCTAATCGGGCCACATTGGAGCTAAATAGTAATTATGGGAGATGTCTACATAAAACTCCACAGATCATCTCATAGAACTCAGAATTTGATTTACTCTCTGCAGTCTCCGATATTCCCTCCAGGTCGTTGCAAGCGATTTGACAAAGTGAATATATCCCTCATTCTGTGGCGATGGACACAAAAACATTGTGATATATTACAGTATTCGATCCTTTTAATCAATTAATTCATTGAGGAAAAAACGTAATAAAATAATAAATGAAAATGATTATATAAAAATCCAATCCGTTAATGCTTGCACTTTTTACTTAAGTACCTTAACCAAGTGTGTTTGTGAATCGCAGTCAAAAGTAATCATAGCCGTAATTGATGTATTACTATAGCTGCTCTTGACACTTGAAAGTGCACTCGTTTCGATAAAACGTTTGCGATATGCGGAAAAAAGCTTCAGAAACTCGGGAAAGTATAAATGTTCTCGATCAATATTAATCTCTAAATCGATCGAGAAATGTCTGTCCGTCCAAACATATTCACCTTGGCGCAAAGATTAAGATATCATCTTACTATTTGGCATAAGCGTTGAAAGTTGGTAGAGGTAAATTGGTACTGAGATTGGGTCAACTCGGTCAAAGGAGAACTCCGTGGTGTAACGTAAAAGACGTCGTTCTCCAAAAAACTAAGGAGTTTTGCTAACTACTCATGGAAATTTCATGTCTATTCTTTTGATGATCCTGCCGTAGGTATGCAAAAGTAAAGATATAAATGAAGGAAAACGTCGGCCAAATATTGAAGAAGATAGAAATGTAACGGTTTTGTTTTGTTGCAAGACAAAGATAACGCATGTAACAGATTCGTTGACACCCGGATATAATTTTCTTCGTTGTTTTATGCTTAGTTTGCTAAAAGCTTACATAAATAATAAATTATAGTTTTACGCCTTATTGCACGCCCTCTATCCGCCACCGAAGTATGAGGTTATAATTACTTTTGTCATAACATTTGCGTTACAAGGAAAAAAGTTTCAGAGACGCCTTTAAGTTATGCATATTCCTGATCAGCATTAAATTCTGAGTGGATTTAAAACATGTTCTTCTATCTGTCTGTCCATCCGTTTAAGTCTCTTTCAGAAAAATGAAGAAATTGCTTTCACATTTAATACAAACACTACCAGTTCTTGTGCGCAGATTGATATTAAATGAAATGCGACAAATCGGTCAAAGGACACATCTGTTGTACTATATATGTTAGAAGCATCTCTGCTTTCTGAGTTTCATGCTCATACAACTTTCACGTGAATTTTCTACAAAAACAGGGAAAACGGAATCGGCCTTGTCTATTCAATATTGTAGGCTACGCAGAGTTAGTGTTTTCGTAATACTGCAAATCTTCTGTTGAGATAAACGTTATGCATAGGCATGTATAGAAGATTCGATGACAACCGAATATCATTTTTTTCGTTGTTTTAAATTTTCTTATTAGATAGATAAATGGAAAAGGCATAAAGCATTTTAATGAAGTTAAGTTTATGCTAATAAAGGCATTGGTCTTATCCTAACTCCCCTCCTTTTTTATATTCTACCCCCATTTGTGGTACAGGGGTGTGTGCGATCATATGTAACACCAGAAGAAATTTGTTATAGATCCACATATTTTTATTATACCGATCGATTTAAAATGATTTTCAGCTGGCCTGTCCGTCTGTCTGTCTAAAGTCTGCCATTCTACCAGATCACAGGCCAACCGTAAATATGTTTTGGCTGAAGGCCAAACGCTGTTGAAAATGGTTCGGGTCGGATCATTTCTTCGACCACATATAACACCTTGCTTATATATAAATTCGGCATTTAAATCGGTATGGATTTTTTGAATCCCTTGCCGTATAACCGTTCCTAGGAAAACTGAATTTTTATATGGTAAAAAGATGCAATTTTTAATATTTGATTTCAGAATCGATCCGCATAATAAAAGGCGGATACATCTTAAGCCATTGTACGTCCGCACAAACTTAATATATCCACTACCGCAAACGGTATAGTAATTAATCGGTTGAACCACAGTTACTAATAAATCTTTTTCTTAATATTTATAGCTTCATATTGGATGCTAAATTTTTCCTTAAGTTGTAAGTTATGAAGGTATTTACAAAGTTCTTCCAAATAGCATAAAAGTGTGTGAAATATATACAGGATGTATAATCAATAAAATCTTAGCTGTATGTATCAAGTTCGCTCTTCATTTGCAAAGTATTTGACATGATATGACACAAAAGTCATAATCAATAGTAAAAGATTCGACTCGTTTCGTTTTTGTCTACATAACAAACTATAAATTTAGAGAAAACGAGCGAAGTGAGCTAAGAAAGTTTCAGAATAAAAAAAGAAAAAAAAGAAGGCATCCATTAAATTTAATCAAAGCCAATTAAATATATGTTGCCCTATAATTCTTCATTTAATATATTTGCCCGATAAGATTAATTTATTGCAAGAATTCTTTCGCTGCTGAAAAGTGCAAACGACTTGATGGATATGCATTTGGAATTTTTTAATCAAATTTTTTTATTCGCGCGCGTTAGACATTTTTATGTCAATCATTAGCTTGTTTTTATCATTGAATATCTTTAACATCACTGAATGATACCATTGTGCGTCCTTATCTCTTTACTCTTCTATTCAACTGCGAAGTTTGATTTCTAATCTAGTAATAGAATGAAGAAATCTGGATGATGCTTCTCTGGATACCCTATGAGTTAAGCGACGATTTAATATCATCGGCTGCTCGATCTTCGACGCTATCTTAGTTCCAAACTGCGGAAAGGCTTTTTAAAAAGATAAAATTTTAAAAGATTATAGCTTGACTAAAGTTTATTAAAGGAGCACACATTTTCAATTAAGGGCGAAGCGTTCAGATTCGTTCAGTATTTTTTATCTACATTACTAGTCTTCTCCTCGAGTTATTACGCTTTTCATTAAGCAAAAATTGCTTTGAATATTGAATATAAAGAAAGAACCAACTAAGGACACTATAGTGGGGCATGGCTTACCATTAAATAACCAACATTACCCTACAGTTATTCATATATCGATTTTTCAAGATAAGGAGTGACATGGTAAGTGATCGAAAAGGGAGTTCAATCCGAGCCATTTTCAATAGCATTTCCCCTTGAACCAAAACAAGTCGGTGAACTAAATTTCATCAAAATACCTCAAAAATACCGGTGTGTAGGTCGAACTCTACAAAACCATACAGACGGACAGGAAGACAAGCTTAGATCGATAAAAAAGTGATTCTGAATCGATTGGTATAATAAACGACGGGTCTATCTCAAGTACATCTGGGTGTTGTATGCAGTCGCATAAGCTTAATATACAAACTTAATACGGAAATTGTGGGTGTGACCGAACCCTTCTATTTTTGCACCGATTCCATAGGATGATCACTCGTAGAAAAGACGTCGAAATTTTTATGATTGAAACTAAAAATCAGGGTAATAAGCAAAAAATCACCTTTTTTTTCTTTTTTAGATTTTTATCGGTTTACGTTGGACTATGGCCGTGTCCTACGACCAATTTCGCCGATAATGACGACTTACATTTTTGCCAAACTTGAGGCCGATGGCTTTATATTTGCAGCCACGGAAAGATTCACCAGAGACAGACGGACATGGTAAAAGCATGATACAGAACTTGATTCTGATCAAGAATATATATATATATACTTTATAGGGTATGTGAAGTCGGCTTGTAGGTGTTGCAATCATTTTGACAAAGTTAATATATACTATATTTTTCTCATAAAAATTTTATGTTGAATCGGTTCACAATAATCGATATAAGGCGATTAACAAGCACTTGATACGATGTAAAACTTATATATAATAAATATTTTAAAATGAAATAAATCTGAGCGTATCGTAATTGACAATAAACAAATTTTAGTTTCTGGCTCTAGACTTACTCGAGTATGTAATGATAGCGGAGTTACGTGTGTAAAGCAAAGGTTCTTCATCGTTGTGTAGACTTGGCTCGATAGTATTATCTCATAATGCTTGATTTGATCAACAATCAAGTAGAATTTTCAATTACCTTAAATGAAGAGTTTATATAAATATATATATATATATATATATATATATTCCAGAAATTTACTTTGTTCCTCTCGAATTAGTCCCTTATTAATTATTTATACTTTAGATGGTGTATTTTCTCTGGAACAATTTTAAAGTATCCTTTTGAACCTGACCAGGGAATTTTATATAATATTTTATTAAAAAATACAGTCCTTTAATCGTACAATTAGTATGGGTTCATCTGATATTATATTTATGGAATCGGATGTGTGCTCTTTTAATTGCATTGTCTTATTCGGCTTAGAAAGGTGGCGAAATTCCCGAATTGTTGTTACGATACTTTCCATATTTTCAAAGGTTAATAAAAATTCTTTTACATGATTTGTATAAAAATTTCACGTTTTGAACGCCCTTTATTGAGACTCCTCTCAACAATTGTTTTCCACATTTCCTTTAGTATTAACAAGTAAAAACATATAGTCGGGCAAGGTCGATCATTAATTATCCTACCACATTGTTTAGCGCAATTCTCACTTATATTCTAGAACACAAAAATTATCTATCTATGTTTCTATATAAACCCATACTTTTCATAAGCGTATTTATTGGGGAGCGGGCCCAAAACGCAACCTAATATAGTCCAATTCTTTCATAGAGCGGCATCCAAAAATAGGCGTAGATGGTCCAAATTTTGTAGAGTTCATTCTTGTGTGAAGTTACTATAATATTATGGGTCAATTTCGATTGCGAGAGATTAGAACTTGGACTGTCTCTCTACAAAAGATCAACAAAAGATCAACTTTCGTGAAAATCCTTATTAGGGTAGGATCCAGAAAATAGGCCGACATGGTCCGAATTTGGTGTAGATAACTTTCTTCCTCTTTTTCGTATGATATGCAGTTTTCGATATACGAAAGGGGGTTCAAAAATTGCCCCCAGCCGGTCTAAAGTTTTCATACTTACTTTGGCAATTTTGCTGAGAAATTTTGAAAATTACAATTGTTTTCCATATAACGACTTTTCAGAATAGGGCACTATACGAAAAGCTGACGAATCCGAGTTATTTTTAGCAGGGTGCGATCTTGGGCCAAAACACGTCACTATACCAAGTTTCGTCGGAGTATCTCAAAAATTGTGACCAGTAGCTTTGACACACATTTACATAGACAGACATTAGGCGGACAGACGGACAGACAAACTTAGATCAATTCAGATAACGATTCTGAATCGGCCTTTATTATAAAAGGTGGGTCCATCTTAAGCTCTTCTGCGTATTGCATACGACCGCGCTAAGTTAATGTAACCCTGCACTACAAGTTGTGTATTAAATTTTAACTATAATTATCGTTGTCTTTGTTGTTTTTTCCAAAAAGGATTTGTTCCACTTTCAATATTAAACAGCTCATGTGAATATAGAGCTTTCATTAATACTTCACTATTGTTTCATTCTTCATTCTTTTTGCTTTCTTTTCTTTTTTGTTTTGCCCAAATTCAGGTGCGCCAGCTTATCTGCGGTTTTTGCTGCTATTTTACGTTACGTACGCAAACTTGTGAATGGATTGCATTCATTTTCATTTATCTTTTGCATTCCTTTTTAGTTTATTTTCAAGAAAAAGGCAGAAAGGTTTGCCAGGAAGCGAGAGATAGGGAAAAGGAAAGAATGCCTGCAAGGGTTTCGCGCTGAATAGTTTGTTAGACATGCTTCCGCATTGCTTGTACGAGTGATATGTGCAAAGAATTTCAAGTATAATTAAAACTTGATAGAAAAAAAATTATTAAAGAGAAAGAAAAATAACCTAATAATGAATGAAAAGTAGAAATGAAAATAAAAGAAAACCAGTAAGAAAATTATATTCATTCGTGACCGAATCTTTTGCACCCGTCACCGTGACACCAAACAAAGGAAAAGAATTAAATTCTCATACTCAACAATATTGGGTAAGCGCGGCCGATTGTTTCTCTTGTCACAATAAAAGAGCAGATCTATATGGTGTATGTAACACCACAAGAAAAAAAGCAAGGAAAGCAAAGAAGTTTACAGTTTTTGTTATACGGACGTATGGACGGTGCAGGCGCGTTCTTTGAAAAATGTGGGTCATTTTGAAACTCTTTTGAAATTTTGTAAGTAATATCTCCATTTTTGGCGAACGGCAGATTGTTTACCACAAATACTACTCAGTTGCATAGGCGGACAGACAGAGAACATATGAGATCATATGAACGCGCTTAGCTGCATTTGTAATTTGAAACTGGTTAAGAATTTATATACTTGCTGGAGTTGCACAGACGGACAGATGGACGGACCGACATGCTTAGATGCATTCCGAATTAGAAACTGGCCAAGAGTTTGTATGCTTTAGAACTTTGCTTCTGTGTTTTATGACAGTTTCGAAAAAAAATTGCAATTTTGACTCCCTATAAAATTAAGTTGGCGTGGATGATTTTGCTGAAGCACTACAGTATCGCCCACTGAATACACCGCCAAACTGCTGTAGTCTATGGGTAAGGAGAAAAAATTTATTTTTTATTCCTTTTGAAAAATAGAGGCCTCCTTACTTTACATAGTATTGCAGGAGGGTCCTTCCATCGATTTCGCTCATTTTCAATACCAATCCGCAAATTTGAAGTGGTCAGCTTCATGTTTGCGGCCAATAGAATCTTTAAAACAGACATTACACAGACGGACGGACGGACAGTCAGACGGACATCCTTCAATCCGTTCAGAATTGGAATCTGACCAAGTATACATATATACTTTGTTGGGTCTCTGAAGCTTCCTTGTGGGTGTTGCAAACATTCTGGCAAAATGAGTATACCGTTCATCTTTTTTGTAATCTTCTTTCGTTACATCCAGGGGTAATGTGAGGAGGATGCGGCGTAATATTTATTACACAAATAAAACATGACTTGAATAAATTTTTGAAAATCATTACTTAATGCAAGCGAAAATTTTTCGAAATTAGTTTCGTAAAAGTGAACGAAAGGAGCAAAAATAAATGCTTGTAAAGCTGGTAAGTATTTCATTATAAGAAAAAAAGAATTATTTAAGTAAATTATTTATATTTTTACGAGTGTTATTTATGATCCTTTGAAAATCATTATACGGTTCTTTAACATAAATCTTGTTTGTGTTTAATTTGTAATGTATTGAATGATTTGAATGTTTTCCTACCTATTATTTGCGGGAGCGTATTGATTTTGTCAAAACGTTTGCAACATTTCGAAGGAAGCTTCGGACAGAATCCAAAAAATGTATACGCTCTTGATTAGAATCAAACTTTAAACTGACTTAAGCATATCCGTCTATCCCTCTATTCGTCTGTCTGTCTGTCTGTCTGTCTGTCTGCCTATCTGGCTGTGTAATAGCTTAATTTGTCCTGACCGCAAATATGAAGTTACCAGCTCCTAAGCTTGGCGGAAACATTGAAAATTCTTGCCCGCAGTTTGTTTCAAGTTACCAATTGTCTCTCTGTTTGTCGTCCTGTTCGGTTGGGTAGTGCTTGTAGCAGACAACATTTTTACACTATGTCATAAATGAGGTTGATAAAGCGAAAGTTTGCTTAGCTACTGTGGCCAAACCATGCCCTGCCAAAAAATGCGACTAATACGGTGTGAATCCTCTATTAATAGCCCTTCAAACGATGTGCAGGTTATATTAAGTTTTGCTCGGAGCAAACTATTCACTATGTGCTAGGTGTGCTAGGAATACGTAATGTCCTCGCAATTAAACTTAGCGGAAGTGGATGTCCATGATTATTGTTTGTTTAAATTTATGTTCTTCGAATATATTCAATTTATGGAACTTGTCTGTACAATTTATAAGAAATTTTAATTGCTTGGCACTTCATTTAACAGAAACGTCAACAATCAAAAAAACAAAATCTTTTGTACACTGCATGTTTATCTTGAGTTACACATATAAATACGTATCGACGGCAGCAAGTTGCAGTGCCAATGCATTGCCACTTTCATCACAAATGACATAGAATTCTGACGCGAAGGTTCAAAAATAAGAAAATTGTGGAATTATAGTCGGCCAAAGAGTTCCATTAAGCACTCTACACCATTTCGCGCTAATACAAAATGAAGTTCAAAAATTTAATGAAAATTAAGGATTTTATTAACCATTTGCTATTTCTTGAAGAGGTCTTCTTTGAGAAGGCGGGAAAGTCCAAAACGCGAATCGAGATATTCCAAATTTATTGTAGTAAAATATTCTTTTACACAGAACGTATTACTCTGTAGCTGCTTTCATCATAAAAAGTCAGAAATTATACCTTACTTTATATGGGAATTCTTAAATTTTAAAGGGACCCAAATTTAGAGCTAACGTGATCCAAATTTAGTAAAATTCCTATTAATCTTCAGCAATTTTTCTGATAAAAGTACTAAAGACTAAGCTTTGTTGTCATGTAAGCGTTGCTTTTCATAAGAACTCCCATGTGAGAGTGTCTGACACATGGTCCTATCAATAATTTCAACGCAAGTATAAACAGAGAGATCTTTAGACAAACATTTCAATACTGTAAAGTATCAGAAATTAATCTTTGCTTTCTTACAAGCTTTCCTTTCCATAAGATCTCCTACGTGTGAGAACATCTGAGACTTGATCCTAACAGTAATTTCAATGCAAGTATAGACAGAGAGACCTTCTCGCAAATATATAGATATAGTTAAGCTAATTCGGTTGGCCAAATATATAACTTATAAGGCTTCCGGTATCTATTTTTTTATATGAGAAGGAAAACTTGACCCTTTTGCGAACTTATAGCATCCTATAATACGTCAATATATTATAAATATAATACATATGTATAAGGTGGTGGGACCTGAGAGTGAGGCTATACCCAATCGGCAAATGTTATGCCACTCGCTATGACTACTATCACGCATACTGCACCATGATAAGAATATTTGCTAATCGCTCATTATTCATCAAGATTGCTCCCTTCAAGGGTGAGGTCATTGTTTCAAAGCATCTATAACATGTCAATGTCTTTCTTATCGGACAATTTTTCTCGACAACTCAAGCTCTGAAGTATTTATCAGTCTTGTCTCCTTCAAGAATAATGCAATCATTTCAAATTTTCTTTAATCTCTTAATAGCTTTTTTATAGAATGGCTTAGGTTATGGTCTTCTCATTGGTTCAAATCTTTTTCCCGCGACTCTCCTGTCGAGATTTACAAAATTGTTACTTGGGAACAACGTTAGATAATACAATTTTCAATTCATATAACCTTGCATTTTTGCGATTGTAATCATGAACGTGTGACACAGTGACTTTTTGCTTCAGTCTTCTTAAACGCAATTGAAGAAAGAAACTGTGAGAGAAGCTCTGTGAGGCTTGGAATTTACTAAAAGTACTATCGAGTTTTTGTTAGACCTGAACGGTATATAAAAATTAAAGACCGAGTTGATCGATATAACCTTCTCGGCGAGAGAGAAAGAAGAGATAAGGGTCATCGAGTTGCTAATAAATAATAGGCAAAATGTGAAAACGAATATGTAAAATAGAAAGTTTCGGAACTCCAAGGAATACAGTAAATTAAATTAAACTATGATGAAAATTCGCATTCCAAAAAAAACAAAGCATTTTTCAACCTTAGTCTGTTGGTGTTTTATTAATTTGGGACCAGTAGGACAAACGCGCAACGCATCAACTACAGAAAATAATAAGTGACGTTGAAAACATAAGTGAAAGAAATGCTTGACAAAATTTTCCAACATCCGACTGACACTACCGATAAGGATGATGCGGATGATATACGCATTTATGTATAAACGTAGAATGCTGCAAGCACTCTCTATTTATGTTTCGTCGTTTATCTTTTCATAATTTGCTATTGGTAGGCGTTCAAAATTTTTAAGGCATTGATGCCAGTCATAGTGTTTGCATTAAAGAAGGAAGCAGAAAAGCAAAACAAGCATGAACATTGTAGTCGGGCAAGATTTACAGTTAGATACTCTACACTAGTTCACTCGTTTTGGTAATAATACCTCAAATATTATACATTATTTTAATGAAAAGAAAGCTTTCTTTCCCGGGGTATTAGAGGAAGTCCAAAATATAACATGACGTGATCGAAATTTACAAAACGTAATTTACTTCCCAAATATTTTATTATTTTTCAGTTTCTGTCAGAGAAAACTAGAGACTAGACTGTCTCTCTATATAGAGGCTTGCTTTTCATGATAACTCTTGTATATGTTCAAGTCTAAATAATAGACCAATGGAATCCAAATTCTTTGTCTTTATATTTTTTCCTCAACCACTGATATGAGCTGATTTCCCTCATAAAATATTAAAAATTAAAACTCTCTCTGAATAGTTTACTATTCATGAAAAACCCCAACATGGAATGGGGTCTAAGAAATGGATCACTGTGATTCAAATTTGATCTACTTAAGTTTTATGCCGAATTAGTCTTATGAACAAACTTTTATCGTAAAACATGGACCCTTTTTGCATTTTATAAAGGTTTACAGTTGCTGAGACGGCCTACATATTGTGATTTCCAAAAAAATAAACCGACATGGTCCAAATTGGGAATGATCGATTTGCTCTTATGAAGTAATTTTCAAAAAAAAATATTGAAAATTGGACCGTTTTACCATGTAAAAATTCCGGTTTCGTAGGAATCGCTATATCAGAGGGGGTTCAAAAAATTGCCTTAGCCGATCCACATTTTGCTTACGAACTTACAACAACGAAATGGTGCTACAGCGCAAATTTTGTAGAAAATTTTTCAAAATGCCGTTTTCTTCCATAAAGCGACTTGTCTGAATAAGGCTTTATGTTGGAAGTGGGCGGAAAAGTGGACCTATCCATTTCAATATCGTTTTAATCGGGTCAACCCACGTTAATGTACCAAATTCCATCAAAATATCTTGAAAGTTGCGACCTGCATGTTGAATGCGAACTTGTACGGACGAACGTACAGACAAACAGACAAGCTTAGATTGATTCAGTAAATGAATCTGAATCGATGGGTGTAACAAAACATTGGGTTCGCCTTAAGCCCTTCTGCAATAATGTTTCAATTATTCTCGTGATTCTCATAAAAGACTGAAAGTCCTGCCTTAGCTCGGTTCGTTATAAAAAACCCTGATAAGATAAGAGATAATGTATTTTCCTAAAAATTTCGTTTATTCAGAAATTCATTCAGTCATATGGATTTCAAAGAAGTTACCATGTAGCAATTCACAAGCATTCACAGCAATTGCACTACGATGTATCTTTAACTCACCTTTGAACTCAAATTTTTTGTTTCATACCGTTTTTCCGAAAAATATGTTTCTCTGTAGCTCCTTCGGACATATTTATGACTTTAACATTAAATTTACAGCAGTCATTAATTTGATGGGTTTGTGAAAGATTTCAAACTCGAAAATTCTGCCTAAAGAAGGATATATCTTCGGATGTTATATATCTGCTCTTTTTTCCTCGGACACAACCACTTTGCTATTTCTATATGTGGTACAACTATTTTCATTTAAATCCGTCGTAAGAAGCAATTAGAATTTAAACTTCGACTGCACAACTCCTCGTT
The DNA here is from genome assembly GCF_014805625.2 of Glossina fuscipes. Lineage (NCBI taxonomy): Eukaryota > Metazoa > Arthropoda > Insecta > Diptera > Glossinidae > Glossina > Glossina fuscipes. Next base: position 16,098 of record NW_023998436.1, on the reverse strand, counting down.
ACACATTTTCATTTGTCTCGTTTGTTCTTCTATTAAAACTATTCCTTTCGTTAATTCGTTCTAATTCGGTCTAAAGTTAGCCGATGCATTTTTCTTTCTTTTTGTTCTTTGAACTGCTTGCGTCATTTTGAAAATGTTGTGTAAATTTTCAAAGGATGTCTTCATTTTCGCTAACGGAAGAAAGTTTACCATTTGGCCAGACAGACAGATGGGCAGACGAACAATTGAGCATGTTTGCTTAGCTGCGTTTCAAGTTTAAAATCGACCAAGAATTTATATATTTTATAGTGTTTTTGAAGCTTGTAAGGGTATTGAAAAAAAATTACATTTTCAAAGTCAATATTGGATAGGCGTGGTCAATTTGTTCCATTTTTCTATAGGTACTACAGCACTGCCCATAGAATATGCATTCAAATTTTTAACCATTTATCAGCTATGGGTAATGAGCAAAAAACCCAATTTTTTTCTTTGTTTGAAATACAGAGGTATTCTCAGTTTATGCGTTACTGTAGGTGTGTCCTTCAACCGATTTGGCCAATTTTCTATATCAATCTGCGTGCAAGGACTTCCAAACTTTGAAGTTGATAACTTTCGTTTTTCGGCTAAAAGAATGCTTACAACAAACATTACGCAGATGAAGGATAGACGGACATGCTTAAATCGATTGAGAATTTCATGCTGATCAAGAGTGTATATACACGCGGTGGAGTCTCTGAAGTTTCCTTCTGGACGTTGCAAACGTTTTGACAAAATGGATATACTGCTCATTATTCGGCGGTGGGTATAAAAATCACCCAAACCCATCCGATTTTATGGAATATGCAAATTTATATTTTTCCTCTTCTTTTTCAATCTTTTAAGGGGTAACGGTGATGGGTATAAAAGATTCGGACGCAACCGAATATAATTTTCTTACTTGTTACTCTTTAATATTTTCTGGTTATTTAATAGAAAGCTTTAAAAATTTTTTAAACATTCCTTTTTGTTGCCGGTACGTATTAAATCCGGGACGAACAGTCACTTGACCAGATAGACAAATTTTGTAAAATTCTTCTCTTAAATACGAGTTGTTGTCGTTGTTGTCGTTGATTCGCACTTACTTTATGGTCTTTTTCACCACAACTTGCAATATCTTGTTACTTTGTGTGTACGCGAAACTGTTTATGGTCTCGTACTGCATTATTTATGTGTTTGCATTTGTCTCGCGCCACTTACCGTACATGCTCTTTTCTGCATATGGGTTCGCGTGTTATCCCTTTGCTGGTATATACGCCATGACACACAGTCTTAATAATTCAAATATATATATATATATACGGACGTGCGGCGGAACAAAGCTACGTTTACAAGACGTAGTATGGTAAACTTTTATCTTATATTTGTTATATGTAAACATTTACTTAAACTTGTTCCATGAACGTAAGTTAATAAATTTAAATAAACGTTTCTACTGGAATGCACTATTATTACGTAATTGCATGTGCTTGCTTTAATCATGATTTTCAATTTAGGACTGGCTCGATATCAAATATATTATGTGTGGTTATGTATGGAATAATGCTCTTTTATCGAAATTCTGATCACTGAAACGAGGGACTGCGCAAACATGGAATAACTCATCGAGCAATTGATTTATTTGACGGAATGTTGAAACCACATGCCGTTTCCATCAATATCACCCAATTTGGGCAGAAAAAACTGGTTTATTCCACTAGACCCAGTAACGGTCATTGCTGGGCCTCCAGTTGCAATTTCGAAGAAGTACAGTTCAATGATACTTCCCGCAAGAAATGGTGACGCGTTGCGTATGCATTTGTTTTCTAATAATCCTGTGCGGATTCTCCGAATCCCAAATGCGGCCGTTTTGACAATTGACGAAGCCGTTGAGGCGAAAATGAGCTTCGTCGCAGCAAAATCATCCGCTTGAAAAATCAGCATTCACTTGTTGACGTTCAATAATCCAATCGACGAACTCACTTCGCTGTACACAATCATTAGGCTTCAGTTCCTGTGTTAATAGAACTTTATAAGCACGGACACGTAGATCGCAGGTGTACGCTGCAGACAGCTTCGTGAAATTTGCAATTGGCATGGCCACGACGATGCCAAATAAACGTTTGTGGACTTCCACAAATATTCTTACTTGCTGCTCCGATGTCAACATTTGCTATTGGATGGCCAGCGTATTTAGCATCACTAATTGATGCAAACTTCTTCTTAATTTTTCACTCACAATTTTTCACATTTTACTCTCTTCCCAGTTGGCGAAATTAAATCATATTCTGTATGAAATTTTCGAACTGTGGCCTCCAAACTTCCTTGAAATACTGCCCAACAATGAAAACGTCTTGCTCTTTCGTGCAATGCTCCATTTTTGACAACCCTTAATTGCCAGTCGCGAAACTCTTTATACCTTACACCACTTGTGGTACAGGTTATATTAGGTTAGTTCTGACGTATGTAACGCACAGATGGGGTAAAATAGATCCACCTTTTATTATACCGACGTATTTAGAATCATTTTCGCAATCTAAGCCTATCTGTCTTTCCGTCTGTCCGTCTGATCTGTGCCCATGTAAAATTGTGTTCATGCTGCACTTTGTAACTTTTGAAATATTTTGATGAAAGTTGGTACATACATGTACTTTGGCCCAAGGATGAACGCTATTAAAAATGGTTCGGAACGGTCTACTTTTTCGACCACTCTCCGTATAACGCCCTATTCGTTTTTTTTGGGCCCCAACAGATGTTGCCGCTGTCACAAATCACAAGCTCTTATATGAAGAGAAAATCTAATCTAATAATATCGGCGCTTTCCATGAAAATAATATGTGCTTTTTGGTGTATTATTACCAAGACGAGCGAATAACTGCACTCTGCGAAGACTTTTTAATACGGTCTCAATTTGCGATTAAAAATTTTAATTCCGATTTAGTTTCATTCTCTTCTTATACTCACACATGCCGGCATTTCTTCCGCCCTATTGTGAATGAAATGAATTGGCATTCAAATTTTATCGTTAACAGTGGGTATATTAGTAAGCCAATCGGGACTATTTTTAGATAAGACTGCATGTCTAACAGATTTTCCCATATTCGCAGGATCAAAAATTGTAGGTTGTCTTTCTCACTTTCTCATGGTGAGCATGTATGTAGGCACATGGCAACCCTTTTTAAATCAAGGAATGTCTTTACCAACCTTTGCGCTTCCTTCATTCGTTTTTACGGTTCTGGGAAGTCAGCAAAAATAGAGGACTAATACGACCCTTCTTTTGGTGGAGATAGGTGTATGCAAGACATTGCTGGTTCTAATGTTAAATTAATTATTATTAATATCATTATTAAAGGTCTGTTTATACTGTTTTCAAGCCTTCATTGCACCTTAAATCAATTTTCTCCTACAACCAATAATAATCTTTTGCTATTCACCGAGTATGCTACAAATGTGTTTTGCTCGTTTGCCCGTCGAATATTGATAAAACATTAAAGCCGTCTATTTGCATCTGCACTCCTTATATTGCAAAAAGATTCAACTTGATACATGACATAATGCATGTTTGAAAATTCTCGTTAGATTTGGATCAACCTATGTAAACTTCTCGTGTTAAAATTACTGCTCAGAGGACTTAAGAACTTTGCTCGTTACTGCGTATTTAAAAATTCCCGCTGGTTATTGCATATGTAACAATTCTCGTTAGCTTTTGATCAACTTATGTGGGCATTATTGCTCGGAGAACATAAGACCTTTGCTCATTTGAAAATTCTCATTACTTTTTGATCAACCTATGTAAACTTCTGCGTTGACATTACTGCTCAGAGGGCCCAAGAGCTTTGCTTATTATTGCATATTTGAAAATTCTTATTACTTTTTGATCAACTCATGTAGCGTTGCTGACATTACTGATCAAAAAACGTATCGATTTTACTTATTACTGTCATTTCGAATGACAAATTGCAGATGTGCTAAGCACATATAATTGACATGACTGGACATATTGCATTTGCTTTCAACTCTATTTTCATACCGAATGAATAAGTACGTGGCCCCTTGGTCTCAGTCTTCTCAATCTCATGTCAGTTACTAGAGATTTTCCAAATTTAAATTTTGGAAGAAATCCCTTCTGTTAAAAAGACAACACCTTGATAGGGTGTTTTTTTCTTACAACGTCTTCTTGTACATGTAATGCATTTATTTAGAATATAACGAGAAGACTAATACAAATCAAAATCGTTTCTATTTACTGATTTCGTCAGCCATATTGACTATTTTTTCAAGATTGCCATGTAATATACGTAATTCACTCAAGGTTTGAGGATCCAGGTCTTCCAAAATATCTGCTTGAACTTCATCAAGCTTTTTCGGACGCAGTGACACTACGCCGTCTTGTAGGGGTATATGGACATTCGCACCTTTATCCGGCAATACCTGAGCTATTATTGGGCTGCCATATTTCGACACAACCATTTCTCCTGGCTTAGGCCAACGCATGAAGGCTGCTGGCGGCGATACTGACTATCCTTGAGGGCATATTTCACGCTTACGTTCAGCACTATGAATTCGTATACGATTAGACAACATATTATTTCGGGCTCCATGCTTCATGGCAATTGAAATAGAGCATTCACCACAAGCTGAAAGACTTCGCATCGGGTATCTGACGTGAACTGAATTTAATGGTTTTGGTGTACGAAAAATATGCTTTTCTTCTTGTTGCGAAGCAGTACTCGATTTTGCTGAGGCTGCACTATCGAAACTGCATGGCCTAGAAGCGTCCTCTGTAAGATACCCTTCGTCGTTAACACTAACAAAATTATTGCTTTGCATTGCAATTACATGAACCGGTTCACGTAATGGGGTATCTTCTAAGGCATTTAAGTTTATTTTTAGAAGGTCACCCATTTTCATTTTCAAAAGCTTAGCGCTTGTTTCTTTGACGCATCAAATCTAGTTCACCGTCCCATTCAGCGACGGTAGTTTTTATATTATTGTCCATAGCAGCGAGATAAATATCAAATGTGTTTTTGAATTCACGTATTTTTTTATAACTATTTTCAGATTCGCGGTAGTGTTTTAAATTTCGCTTTACTTTAGTCCTCGGCATTTTTTCTCCTTTTGACTATTTTTTAATTCAATAACAAAATTTAACTACACAAGTTTTCCCGCCTACTTTAGTATTAAAAAAAATAGTTTTTTGTTCAAGTGTTTTTTATTGCCCTTTTTTACCTGAACCGAACGAATATTCATTTTAAAAAGGTAAAAGTTTGACCCTAAGATAATATATAAAAAATCTCACTATTACTAATAATAAAAGCTTCAAGTTGCACAACTACTTGTCTAAGACTGCTGCTGGACTAGGTTCACCTTTCATTTATAGTTTGAAAAATGCCCAATCGAAGGTTCTATAAGAAGCACCAATTATTTTTTATGGACCGAGTTTGACTATTACTTTTTGCTCGTTACTCGGAGAAGGCTCAAATTTTCCGCATTTACGTAACGAAACACTCAACTCTTAATGTGCAAAGAAAGCGGCCATGCCCACACAACGTTACAAGTAATTAAATTTTATTTTTTTCAATTTGTTGAGATTTTATGCTTATTACTAATTTGTACACTGGTGACGGCAAAAGGGGTTCATTCCAAAACGTATATGGTGAACATCGCCACATGGTGGATGAATTTTTTCTTAATAACACCAGCGATATGGGTAACAAATGAAAATACTTTGAGAATAGAAGGCGATAAAGTAATTATGTTGATTGCAAATTAATTATGATAGTTGTCTGGACATGGTGGATATATTCGTTTTTTTGAAAAGTAGCGTCAATATGCTTATCAAATAAAAGAGGTTGGATATTGGAATGCGAAAAGTTAAGTGAGTCTTAACATAAGAAAATTTTATTAAAAGTCACGCACATCATAAGGTAAGAAAAAAAATAGTAAAAAATGAATGAGCGAAAAGTAAAAAAACTTTAATGCGCAGCAATGAAGACGAAAGACATAAACAGATCATAAATGCCTTGACGAGTTGAAGAGTTTATAAGCGAAAAAATAAACAAGAAAACTATATTCGGGCGTGACCGAATCTTTTACACTCATCATCGTTATCGTAACAAAGTCAACAAAAGTAAAAGAATTCCCTCTGTAATGTGGAGTGGCCGCAGCTAAATTTTCTATTTTCCAAGTAAAAGTTTTTCTTGCAGGGGCGCGTGGGCATTGTGAGCGTGTCCTTGGAGAAGTTGAAGTCTTTTCCAAATTGTTTTGTAAAATTGTAGGCGATACCTACATATTCGCTAACGGCAGAATGTTTATCACAAATACTGCGCAGCTGTGCAGACAGACAAGTGGTCAGACAAACTGGCGGACATTTTTAGGTGCATTCAAAATTTGAAACTGGCGAAGAATTTATTAACTCTACGATTTTTGAAGCTTGTCTCTGCGCTTTTAATACACTATCGAAATGAGTAGGCGTGATCAATTTTTCGTATGCTCGTATAGATGCTACAGCCTCGTCCATAGAGTGTACGTTCAAACTTTTTTACATTTATATGCTATAAGTTACGAGTAATGAGCAAAAAATCATTTTTTTAATCCTTCTGGAAAACAAAGGTATTGTCAATTTATTTGATCCTGTGAGCGTATCTTTTCACCGATTTGATCCATTTTTCATATCAACTTATGTGCAAAAACTTTCAACATTTCTCCAAGTTTAAAGTCGATAGCTTTATTTTTGTGACTAAGAGAATGCTTGTTATAGACATTTTCATAGACGGGCAAACCAGGCAGATTAACAGACGGACATGCTTAAATCGGTTTATAATGCGGTGCTGATCAAGAGTGTGTACACTTTGAGGTGTCTCTGATATTTCTTTCGGGACGTTACAAACAGTTTGACAAAGCGAATATACCTCACATCGTTCGGTGATGGGTATAAAAATTAGTTTATGACAACGGCTTAGTGAAGTCTAAAGGTTATTCACATAGGAACATGTAAGAACATTATAGTCGGGCAAGATCGATCTTTACCTACCCTAAGCTACATTATTTACCACAATTCTTATTTTTATTAAAGAATAAAAAAATTATATGTTTTTCCTATATAAACGCAAATTTACATGCACATAAATCAGACAGACAGACGGGAAGACAGGCTTAGATTAATGCAGATAATGATTCTGAATCGATCGGCATAATAAAAGTTGGATACACCTTAAGCCCTTCTTCGCGCTACATACGTTCACACTAAGTTAATATCCTGTACCACAAGTAGTATAAAGTATAAATATATAAAGATAATCAACATCATGTGTTTATGGAGTGAATATTTACTTTCTAAACGTAAACAAGAATTTTCAATTACATTAAAATAAGAAAGTTTGAAACCGATTTGGAAAAAGAAAACTCTTAGTAAACACATTTATCCATCACTACAATATTTACTATGCATACCATTTTCTAGACAAGTTTTCAGTACAATACTATACAATGCATATTTATACCCTACACCTATTGTGGTACAGGGAATATTAAGCTAGTGCGGACGTATGCAACACGCAGAAGAGCTTAAAATAGACCCACCGATCGATTCAGAGTCATTTTCAAAATCGATCTAAGCCTGTTTGTCTACCAGTGTGTCCGTCCGATGTCTTTTCATGTAAAAGTTGTGTTCAAGCTACAGATTGCAATTTTTGAGGCATTTTGATGAAATTCGTTACACTGGCCTATTTTCACCCAAAGACGACTGCTTTGAAAATGGTTTCATTCGGTCCACTTTTTCGATCACTCCCCAAATAACGCCCTATTTTAAAGTGTTTATATGAGAAAAAATTGCAATTTTCAAAATTTCTCAACAAAAGTGGCTAAGTAGTAGTATTTGGGCATTCTAAATTTGTATGGAAACTCTAGACAGGCTGTGGCAGTTTTCTGAACCCTGGCTCATATAACGAGACCCGAAGTTCAGAGGACAAAAAGGTGCAATTTTCAATGCCTCATGAAGAAAATTATATCATAATAGTAATTTAACATAAAAAAATTAACTGAGCCAAGTGTGGACTATCTCGGTCTAGTTTTTAGATCTTATTCTAATAAGGATTTTCACGAAAATTGGCCCTTTGTAGAGCAGAAAAGTCTAAGCTGTAATACGTGGTGATCGAAATTGGCCCATAATATTATACTAGTTTCATAAAAAAAATTAGCTTTACTATATTTGGAACATCTACGCCTATTTTTGGATCTTGCTCTACGTAAGGATTAAACTTATTCTACGTTAGGTTGCACAATGCTTCTCCATAAATACGCACTTGAAAAATTTGAATTTATGTGAAAACAAGATGTATTATTATTATTATTGTTAATATTATTATTATTAATTTCGCCAGAGAAATAAATTCTAAGATTAAACTATTAACGCAGTAGCATTGTAAGGCTATTGTCTTTTATTGAAAACTCTACCGCACTTGAGATTCGAACCCACGACCATCGTGTTGCTAGTCGAGATTCCTCGCCTTCGGCCACTCAGGCGGAAATAAGAATTATGTTAGACAATGTGGTGTAGGGCATGTAAAAGTCGGCCTTGCCCAACTACAATATTCTCACTTGTTTTATTTTGTTTCTCTTTTCTCTATCTTTCCCTTTCTTTTTTTTCTTTTTTAGTAAAGAAACTTTTGTTACACAATTTGAAAATTTCTTATCATTTTTAAACAAGTGATGAAAGACAGCTTTTACATGTTAAAGTTTACTAATTTTTTTCTGCCCTCTGTAGCATTTGAGATAAGGTGCATGCGTTCTTGCTCAATGTAATATTCTATATAAGTCACTTGTAGGAAAGCAATCAAATATCATCTACCGAAAAAGCGTTCATATCTTGCGATAAATCAATAACGACAAGAGGAAATTGGCCTCAGCTCCTAATAATTCACAAATTGATTGAAAACGCTGATGAGCGTATCTTCTTATATTTGGTGATGGGTAATATAATAAGCGCTTGCATTAAGTTTAATCACTTTTTCACAAAGAAAAAAGTTGTTCTTTAAAAAGTTTGGAAGTATTTTCATTTTTACCACAGGCGTTACACAATTGAGCAGACTAGCAGGTGGACAGATGTGTGAACATCTGTGCGAATTGGAACTATCTAGGAATTTATATGCGTTATGGGGCTTTTGCGCGTTATGAAGGTATTGAAAAAAAAAAACTAAATTTTTATACATGAAAATATTAAATAGTCGATGTTTATTTTTTCCATTTTTGTAGAGGTATCACAACTTCGCCCATGGAACGTGTGTCCGAAATTTTGTAAATTGAACTGCTATAGTTTATAAATAACGAGCAAAAAGGCAATTTTTTGTTATTGTTGAAAAAAGGAGGTTTTCTCAGTTTAGGTGGCACCATGGGCTTGTCCTTGGAGCGATTTGCCTCATTTTCCATACCAACCTATGTGCAAGAACTTCCAATGTTTCTGCTAAATTTAAAGTCGCTAGCTTCATTTTTGCGGCCAAGAGAATGTCACCATAGACGGACGGGCGCAGAGACGGACAACCAGTCAGCCCATCCGGCTATGTAATATTGGGTCGAGTTATTATGGTGTTCTCTAACTACAGCCGTTTTCCGTTTGATAATCGACTCTATTGTATCACTTATTGTTGTTAGCATTCCATGATGAAGGCTTCTCTATGCCTGGGTAGCTGTAAATGTATTTAAACAAACTAACCTCCACAAACGAAGCCACTATTTGCATTTTGTTTTTTTTTCTAACGGCTTTCCGACCTGAAAAAAACACAAATAGACATTTACGATATTTTATCGTAGTGTCCCTTTCGCAATCCAACGCAATAAGACAGTTTTTTTGGAGAATCGAATAGAAAAATAATGGTTCCTGCGTTTGATGCATTTTTGGCACATAATGCGTTCTATTCAAAGTTCAATGAGACTAATATGTAGGCAGCCAGATGGATAGACGGACAGACGAACATGCTGGTGCTGATCAAGAATACATTCACTTTGTGGGGTCTCCGAAGCTTCCTTCTAGGCATTACAGACGTTTTGACAAAATGAATATACCTCTGATCCCGCAGTGATGGGTATAAAAACAAGCTCCCGTTTGGAAAAGAAAATTAATTTTAATAAAGTAATATATTGAATTTATATTACATTTTGTAGCTGATTTAAGGATCTTCAAAGGATTAATTGGCCCGAAAATCATACTCCTAATAAAGGAACAGTTTAGGAAATTACTAAGAATGTGCTTTGAGCTAAGAGTTCGTCCACAATTGCCGATTGGAAAGAAAGACTTCGATGCATTGGTGCATTGCATTTTCAATAATCGAATTTTTTATCCCGTTATCCATATTGAAACAAGTGATAACATTATAGCGGGCCTAAGACGGCTATTAAATAGCCGACACCATATTGCCTAACACAATTCTTATTTTTGCCATAGAACACAAAAATTATACCTTGCTTCTGTATATCTTTGCAAACAAAGTCTTACTTTCTGAAAGAATGCTTTACCTCAAAGGTTCAAAAGTTGAGGTACGGATTTCAAGTTCAATTATTTCAGCTAAATCTTATATAAATCTACTATTATATGTCATTTTTCATCACAATATATTAAAATTTGGACTTTTCTGCTCTATAAATGATCAATTTTCGTAATTTTTATTTTTGGTGGAAGTAGAAAAATAAGCCAAGATGATCCGAACTTGGTAGAGTTAATTTTTTTTATCTTATATTACACAAATTGAGACCTTTTTGTCATAATCTTCTTATCTGAGAAAAGTTTCAAAAATTGCCCGAGCCGGTCCAAAATTTTCATATCAATTTATAATGCCGAAATGCTATTAGCCACTTTTGTTGAGAAATTTTTAAAGTTCAAATTTTTTTCCATATAACGACTTCTCAAAGTAGAGTCTTATATGAAGATGGAAAGTGGACCGATCCAAACCATTTTCAATAGTAGTTGTCTTTAGATGAACGCAGGTCAGTGTACCAAATTTCATAAAAGTGTGTCAAAAATTGCGACATGTAGCTTGAACACTAATTTATATGAACAGACATTAGACGGATTGGATTGACAAGCTTAAATCGATTCAGAATTATTTTCTGAATATTCATATATATACGTAATAACGAACGCTAAGTCTACCTTAAGTCCTTCTGGGTTTTATATACGGCAGCAAAATATACGCTGTATCACATGTGGTATATAATTAGTCAAAAGAAATAAATTCCAATTAAGAGGAGAAATCTTAAAACTGCAGAATATGTTATTTCAAATTCATATGAAGTAAAAGATGATTAAAATGGCTCTTAAAGGCATGACTTTTCATTTCGTCTCTATTCACTATAGGGAAACCAATCCTACATGTTAGCCGATAACCTTAGAATACAACAAAATTTAAGGACTATGCCCAGAGAGTTTCTCCTTCATTTTGAAATGGGCGCATCACATGGCATAAACATTTTTTATATTAAAGGATACCCCGGTACCATGGCCATCTAAGCATTCTACATCCTTCTCAGTCCAGGAATATAATTCAATTAGTTTTTAGTCCCAACGCGCTTTATCGTGTATGTTTTTAAAAAAATATATTCAGTCAAACCAAATTCTTCTCCACATTTAGTAGACTCGGGACGAAATAATCGTACATTTATTCGCTTTAGCGGACTTTTGTCCGTATTCAGTAAAACTGATTGTCTCTGACACGCGAGTCGCCAATACTTCCCGTTTCTTCATTGCCAAATTAAGGATTGCCTCGAAAAATCTTTTCTGTAGACTCATCAGGAGGTCCGGGAAATGGTGCCACTAAGCTATACCCATTATTGAGCGTTGTACCCAACGTGAGGATTTCATCGAGTTCTATTTTTTAGAGCAGTTCAGTGCTCTTCTCTGACTGTGTGAAAAGGCACTTGCTCCGGTTCACCATCTTACTTATCCTTTTCTATCCATTGTAACATCAGGAGTCCAACTGGTTATAATGGTACCAGGCTTCAGTAGCAGACTTGATTTGCAGCGTATGTCTTTACCTTCAAGTTGATGCAAAGAATGCAAAATGGTGAGACGCTGGAGCTCAATACACTCATAACCAGTTGAAGTCCAGATTTTACAATGAATCCAAACTGTAGGTAAGATGGCGTAGCGTAACAACTGGAGAGGAGAAGCCTTGTCGTACAGGGTCATATGAGCACAAAATAAAATATGTTGATACCATTTCATAAAGATCTCATGTCGGTTACATCCCGTTCAATGTATTTATGACATATCCCAGTCTTTCTGATGAGTCAAGAGAACATACGTATTCTAGGGCATAGAAATTTCCCTTCTTATAACTCTTGTAAAGAGATGGTTTGACAATTCAACCAAATTCAAATTGCTGAGCTGAAAATTGCAGAGCTGAAAATAGATGAATAAAGGAACCCGATTTTTTTCAAATGTCAGGAACTCAACTGCTTTAAGATAAAAACAAAATTGAAATAAAAAAATTTCGAAGAAACGAAATTATTCTGATTGAGTAGGAATGATATGTAACTCCGTTGTACTTATTGTACATAGTAAGCGTTCGAACGACTATAGTAGCATTGATAAAAAAAAAAAAGCGAACACATATCGAAGACTTATAATATGACCGGTAAAGAGACCGGTAAGAGAGAGTTTGGATGCAAAAGATTTAGCGGTTGTTGTATCGTTTGCGAATAAAATGGCAAAGTCCTTTAAATAAAGGTAAGGGCAGTAAGTGAGCACTTTGTGAGGATGTTGCTCAGGCTGTGAAATAAAATGCGATTACCATAAGCATTCGTCACCTGCTTTTGTAAACACCGTGTTCCTTTTGGATATGGTTCATTGTGTTGGATTAAGTTTATATATATATATATTTTGTAAAATTTTATTTTCTCACAAGATTACTCCTTGTCAAGATCCACGTGGTCCAAATTCGGTGAGGTTGATTTCTATGTCAACAGTTATATGAGAGACGGTATGCACGGTATATAATAGACCGACCCGAACTATTTTCAATAATGCTTGTCAGTGTACCAAATTTCATCAAAAGATCTGAAAAATTGTTACCTGCAGCTTGAGCACAATATTAAATGGACAGACAGACAAACGTCCAAACGGATCGATTGTGAAAGTGAATCTGAGTTGATTGATAAAACGGGGGCCTGTCTTTATCGCTTTTGCGTTTTACATACGTCTGCAGAAATCTAACACACTCTGTATATATATGAAAATCGAAGTTAAAAAATTTATTAAAAGTTTATTTAGAAGATATTAGTGACCAATTAGACATCTATTTTTTTTATTTTATATTATATTAAGTGTTGGAAGCTGACAAGTCTCTTTTTAAAGTTTATAATAATTTAAATATCACATATATATATCATTTAAACTTTTATTTACCAAACACTGCGCGGTTCTTCACTTTAAATTGCCATCACTTCTTTGGAGTGGCCTTATTTTGATATGGTGACATCGTGCATAGGGAATTGGGTAAAAAAATAGTGGCAACATCAAATGAGCGAGCAAACTGTAGATTTATTTACTCAGTTTCAATATACCGCTGACCCGTGACCGGTGTACGCGTGATCGTTGTTAGGGAAAGTCTCTGTTCAAAGAAAGTATATTTGTTATGAGTAAAACTTAAATAAATTACAAGAATTTCATTTCACAGTCTAATGAGAAGAAATTAAAAGTTACGTGCAAAAAAAAAACCCTTCTTTAATACAGTTACATATAAATAAAAATACATTTTGTTGCTTATTTCTGATTTTCATCCATGATTCGTAAATGATAACAACGAAAGCAAAGGCATATGTCTACATGAAGCGCTGCACACAATGATTGCGTTATGCGTTTTACGTGGGGCTTAACGTTTGTTGACATAAACTTTAACGAAGAAAAGAAAAATTTCTTTAAAAGTGACTTTTTAAAGTAAAGCGAAAAAGAAGTGTTTTTTTTTAAATTAAAAGAAGAATTTTAATTATTCCTGGTATCTTAACAGTATTTTTAATAATATAGTATTTAGTAGTAGTCTAGTTTAATTTATAAAGAAACATTTGAGCGATAAAAGAAGACTGATAGCCTGAACTTAATCTTGCTACAATGACCATGATAATAAAACGGGAGGTGGGGGACTATCCCAAACACAGATGGTTACGCCCACTACATCGGTTAATCGGATCATTACTACTAAAAATTTTTTTCTTCAAGCTTTTGAACCTCGAGATTATTTAGCTGCTAACAAAGCGTGCTTTCTGCAGACTTTGCCTCACTTTGCACTTTTTAGTTAACAGTTATCAAAGATTTGAATTTAACCATTTGCAAATTTGTTATGCTATACGTACTACACACTTCCTCCGATATAACTTCCTAAACTTTTTCTTATTGCGGAATCCTGGCAAGGTGTTATTATCTTCTTCTTCTGTTATTCAACAAATTAACAAATGAAAACTTCCTGGGATGTCTAAAAAAGGCCCAATGTGCTCTTTTCTTACTTGCTCTTATTTAATATATGCCGTATTCATTAATTGCTCTCCTAATTTTATTTGCTTTTTTCTCTGCAAATGAATTTATTACGCAAATCATTGTAATTTTGTTTTAATACAAGCAATTTAATCAAATTTTCTCAATTTAATTTCATTTCTCACTGTTACAATCAAATTTTGGTAAATGCAGAGAACCGCTGCAAACTCTATAATACTAACTGTATTTGTTTTCACGAAAATACATCCCTGTCTTGTTTGTCGAAAGCCGCGCACGCATAAATTTTAAAAAAGTTTCACGCATAACACAAAGCAAGCAATATCTTCATCAACATTTAAATACAAAAACAATCAATTTTATTTATTATTTGGACAGTTCGTGTGTCACGCATAACGCAATCATTGTGTGCAGCACTTAAAGCAAGCAAAATGAATATAAATCTGCAGACACGCGTGTACATTCTCTCTTTGTTGGGAAATCGTCTCTTTAACATAAGAGATCTTTACACGAGACTCGTTTCAGTTAAGAGAAAATATAACTAAATTAAAATATAATTTTACTTCATGGAAATGTTTAATAATAGTTTTTATGACTTTTTTATGGTTCTCATATAACTTATTCAAATTAGTGTAGATATCATTTTTCCAATTCTTGACTAAAACAAGTTCTAATATATGACATCAAGAACTCTAGTCTTTAATGCAAATCTGATGATTTACAAATCCTTGAACTAACGTGCACGTAAATTGCAGTAAATTCATTTAAGGATTGGATAATATGTGCGCGATGTTGCAGCATCTGCATAAGAATGAAAAAACTTGACTACGCCCACCCAATATTTTAATACATCAAAATTTAATTATTATTTTTTCAATACTTTTATAGGACGCAGAAACTACCGAAACATGCCCGTCTGTTCATCAGTCCAACTGTCCGTCTGTCCAACTGTGTAGCATCTGCGGTAAAGATTCTTCCGTTCGAAAAAATGAAGACTCTGGCTACAAATTTGCAAAACAATTTGGACTTAAACTTTTTCAAGGACACGCCTACGCTGCCTAAAAGGTTAGGCGACAAAAACTTTTATTTCGAAAATGAGAAAAATTAGCCTCGTCTACTCCATGTTATAGAGCATGAAAATTTATTTCCTTTACTTTTTTGTGTTCTTTAGCATGAATTAGTATGAATTTTTTGGTATTTTTAAGAGCTCGAACCAGATAAGTCTTTTGGTTCAGAGATTACATATTACAATGTTCGTCTTTTGTGAAGAAGTATATCTGAAAATTGGTCACCCGCAGTTTGTCCTAATCCTTCTTCTCTACTCTTGTTAATTGACTTGTTAGGGTAAATTTCCATTGATCACACATATGCCCTTCACATGAGCATAATCTAAATAATTTGATCTCGTATTTATGTGCTTTATTCGGTGTATATTTTTCAAGGATGTGTCGTCCACGCCATGAAATCAAAGCTTCATCAATGGCAATATTTTTCTCAGCCGTGAATGTTCCTTCCTGAAGTTTTTTGAAAAGTCGAGATATTTTTCTAGGTCGATTTTCAGGGCCGGTAGACATATTATCAGCAAAATTAAAGTTACTTGATAATAATTCCAATTTGTTTCCCGATAT